>NC_079208.1:27647144-27859644 GCF_026745355.1 Beta vulgaris subsp. vulgaris
TTAGCAATTGGTGAGCATTGGTGATGGCAAAATGGATGCTCTGGCATTCTTCCTTCGTCAATAGTTGTTGTGGCCCTTCTCCAGCCTAAAAAAAGTCAGTTTGCAAACGATTAAAATGAAGATGAGCTAGTTTGTAGGGCTTGAAAATAAATAGATGGAATATATTTAAATAAATTTAACAAGGCTACATATCATAAGAAGAGTCCTTCTCTTCTAAGAGTACATATGAAAGAAACAAAACTAACAAAGATTTTTCAACTCCTAGAACGACACTTCTAAGAAGCGAGGTAGCCTTCTCCTTAAACTCATAGCAATAGAACATATGAAGCTTTGTTCTGCCAACTAATTGACAATAGCTACTATTGCCTCTTTTCAAGGCCAGCTAATCATTTGCAAACCCACATAGCATCACTTAACTTTTCGTTTCATCTACAATGATGGTTTCCTATGAATCTGAAATAATCTATTCTAAGCACTTGAATAGTAGGCATACAAAGTCAATAATAAAACTCTCTAATAGTCTATAATCTTCTACAAACATGAGAAGATCTTTCTTTAAAGACACTTTAAAATTCTAATATCCAATAACTCTATAAAATCAGGGTGCATAACAATACATTCACATGGCAAAGCAACATACAAATCAAAATTAAGTGATCTCAAAGGAAACACTAACCAATATATATGCACTAACATAATAAATTAAGAAAAGCATTGTTGGATTACTGCCACAAAATCACAAGCATTAGAAAAACATAGTCAAACAAAAGCGCACAACATTGTACTGACTGCTCACCTTGTACTCAATTTAGATTTAATTGTGATTTAATTAGACCTTGACACGGATGTTGTTAAAAAATAGTGAAAATCGAGTAAGATAATTCTCAACAACAAATACGACAATTACATCAGACAATTCTCAATAACAACAATTGATCATAATATGTATAGTATAATTGATCATAAATCAGACATTTCTCAATAACAAATATCAGAATAAAATCTAAACTGAGCCACATTGCAGTTTGTAAATTCTTCAAAGTAGTAAACACTGATTCATTAACAAAATGCATAATTCCACAAGCTAGATTAGGTTTTTTTGAAAGAACAGGGTTTGCATAAATGTGTAAACAAAAGAAACTATACATAATAACTAAGTAGAGGGGAAAAATGTTAGGACCTCATGGCAAATCTTCCCTTTTACAATAAGGGCTTGGAGGGACACTTGATTCTCCTTCGCTATATGAGTCTTCAATGTTTTCATACACCGTGCGAAGGTAGAAACGTCCATCCGGACCCTCACAATACATATCGTAGCGCTTGCTTCCCTCCACAACTGAACCATCTCCAATAAACAATTCATTCCATGGCAAGTTTGGATCTTCATCTGAATCATCTTCAATACTTGCTTCCACCTAACTGATCTTTTTCTTTGCCTTTCTTTGTGGATGGCGATTTTTTCTTTGAGATGTTTGCTGGTTGGTTTTTCTTCCTCGCCTGAATAGTTTTGGGCTTGCGTTTTTGGGTTAGCTTTCCTTTTCCCTTTTTACTCGGAACCCTAACTCAAGGTGTGTGATAGGGAGCCTTGCAAGGGGTGTGTAAAACATTTCCTCGGCAGTTTTCTTGACTTCTTCCAATGTTTCATAGGATTTTTGGCTGAGGAGGCTAGCAGCTTCGCCGGAGTAGAACATCTTCCACGCGAATGGGGTGCCATCAGTGATCGAATTAGCAAGAAGAGTACATATATCACGCTCTTGCTTAGTTTCTGCAACAGCGCCTGCTTCTTTAAGTTTCTTTAATTTGTGTTTATCATAGTTGTGTTGAAGGCTTCGAAGATGGTAAGAGAGGGAGGAGTGGAGGGCAGAGGCTTGAGGGCATAGGGTGATTAGAGAGGAATGAGGAGGAAAGATGATGGGGTGTTTTGGGAGGAGTTGATTAATTGTAGACGTTAGATAGAAAGAGGGGAGGTGATTAAATAGGAGTTATTACTTGTGTAATGACTAAAGTATAGGCTTGCAAAAAGAATGGTGTAATTTATATGTACATTGGTATGTAGATTTATTTTACCGGTTAAATCTAATATTACGAAGTTAACAGATAATGTCGTAACAATTTAAACAGCTTGTAAAGGTGTTAGGATTAAGAGCGAAATGACTTTTTTGAAATATTGCTAAACTGATAAATAGTGACAATGTGAGCAATTGCTTAGCCAAATTGAAGGCATAGTAAGAACATAGATCTGAACAAATGGTAAAGAGCACAGAATTATAAATAAAGGAGCATCTTATAAAGATCAAGTATGCAAACTTGATAAGTTAGTGTGCATAGGTAATATTATAGATCTGGTAAGATAATGCTAGACCTGATGCAAAGTGTTTGCAAAAAAAAGAGGAAAGCTAAGAGTACAAATCCGGTCAGTTTTTGCTAGAGTTTATTTTAAGTGTTTTCGCACCAAAAAGGACCCGATACAAAAGGCTAATGCCTAATAAATGTAACACATACCACTTGCTATTGCAAAGCTAAACTAAATATTAATCGGCAAGTAGTAGGGGTGCCTTATAGGAACAAGAACATGAGTAGAAATTAGGTAGACAAAAGGTCCTTGTTCCTATCAGAAGCCCACATTATGCAAAAAAAGTCAGCTTGGTTATCTGAGATGCACTAATTCCAACGAATCGTCTTCGGAACCTTCAAAGCAATCCAAGATGCCTTGATACAGTTCTGCCCGGATTGTTGCCTGATTGTGTCTAAAAAAATCCAGGCGCATGTTTTCAAGCTTCACATACATATCAACAATGAATTGTTGAAATAAGCGGCACGCTCGCAAAATGTAGTTCCGAGGACGCATTTGTAGAAGATATGCAGAGTATGCTCTACAGGAAATTTGAGTTCTAGTTGTTTTGACCTGAGTCGCAACTGAAAAAGGAAAATTACAATGTTTGTTGACGTAGGTAGGTAGATGGACAAGAAGAAGGTAAAAAGGGAGTGAAGAAAATAGGCTTACCAGCAGCTTCAGCAGCTAAGAAAGCATCAACATCGCAAGCTAATGCAACAGTGATATTTTGCTGAGCAAGGACACGTTGCCTACGGCCACCATTGTTTGTTTTCTTAAGACCGTGATACCAACCACAATCACCGTAGGGTCGAAGGAGGGGATACTGCAGGGGATCATAACATCCATAGTAGTGCATGATCCTGTGCTCGCGTTCAGCGTTCCCGTGAGCAATAATATGGGGTCCACCAGTCGCGCTGGTTGCGGAATCCTCAGCCCATATTACAACAACCTCTTCAGCAGTAGGAGCATTGTACACGCGCTGGTCAAGCACATGGTCTTTGTTTAATCGTATTTTTGTATCCTCCACAACATCAAGCTCGCGAATTTTGGGTTATGGTCAGTAGGCAATAGGTTTGGTGTAGGGGTTGTGTTGCATTATTTCCATCAGAATAGCGATCACATCAGGCCTCAATTCAGGGAACAAATTCAAGAGGTTTTCTGATTCATGCTGAGCATCATAACAGTATAGTTGTAAGAATTTTGGGTTATGGTCAGTAGGCAATAGGTTTGGTATGAAGTGGTAGATTTGACCATGTAACTTGAATACGTAAATTCCTTTTTGAGTACATAAATCAAAATCGCCACCAAGAGAACTAAAAGCGAAGAGATTATTGTAAAGGCGTGCATATGTTCTGAAGTGCACAACATCATCATCTTGGGAAGTAAAGAGTCTAATGAGTTCTGATGGGAACGTATTCGATGCAATCTCAACTTCGCTATCTGAACAACAGAATCCAAGTGGTTCATAAACAAATCTAACTGCAGAGCACTTAGAACAACACTCTACTGGAGGTAAAGTCAGCATTGCTGTTGGCATCTCCTGGCCAATGCTAATAGCAGCCCCAACTGAGTTACGCAGAAATACCTATTAGCTGACTATACATAATATATATCAAGTAGGAACTCAAGCAGAGAAGGTGTGGAGAATTAGTTTTTACTTTATATTTTTTGTTTTTGCCGCTTTACTCTAGGCTGTTTGGGCGGTGCCACAGATTCAGGTGTGGTACCTAACATGCGGTCTGTGCTATATTGTCTAAAATTGATGGTTAAACTTAGGAAACTTTGAGGACTATCCTCAGGTGCATTTTCTTGCAACGCTCGCATACGTTTAGTAACATTAGTCCTACGAACCTTCATATTACCTAGTCAAACGATTATGTTAAGTATTTAAACACACATGCAAGGAGTCATGATTAGACTGTGGAACAGAGAAAAATTGGCTAGATTTTGTGTAGCTCTGACAGGAGAGGCACACAGAGTAGGAAACTTAGAGCAGCTCAGTTCATGATGAGCAATTCACTGCAATTTATAAGATTTCCTTACAACTTGAAAAGATAGATTAAATGAATCTTAGAACAAGGCATCCTAGCTTCCATTAGATGAAGAACTATATCATGCATTCACATGTGCAATACATAGCCAATCATTCTAAGCATTATGCAAAAAAAGGAGACGTGGAGAAATACCCATACTAATGGCTTCTAGAGGCGACTAGGCCAAATGTCACACTATGTTGAGAAGCTGCAGCATTGTTTTTTTTGAAACGTAGGATAGTACGGCTGCATATGTGAAATACCACATAGAAACAGGATACTCATTAAATATAAAGCCTAAGAATGGCAAGGTAGAGCTTTAACAGGTAGCCAAATTTCCACAGCAAGTGAGCACAACAATTGTAACTTAATTCTGACATTGACACAAGCATGTGGCTCTAGGAACAACCTTACCCTATATAAGCTTTTTTTTTGGGATATGGGGGGGGAGGATGAGGAGTGCAAAAGTGATGTGCAAACTTTTTTGCAGCTAACAATTTGGACAGCACTATTAGATGTATTACACCTCCTTAAGCTTGCCTTGTTTGTGCCACGATTATATAAAAAGATTTAGTTGTTGAACGTTTTAAGGTCTGCAAAGTGTGAAAAAGGGTACTGAAGAGTCACAGTTATTTCAAAGTTTAAATAGTTGTTAAACTCATTTGGAATTATTAGCAAAACAAACTGAGAAGTAAGCAGGCAGCATAAATGGAAAACAGCAAGAGCAATGCAGTAAACAGCAAAACCGTAGATAAGGTTCCATTAACCGCATGAAAATGCGCAAAATATGTTACAACCCATGTAAGAGCCAAGAACAAACTTACATATTACAAAAGGATACATGAACTTTTAGAGCAACTATACCTAACATAGATAGCAAAGTTCTAAAGATGAACCTAAGCAACTGTCAAAGAGTGTAGTATAAAACATGAGTTACTTTTCCTAATACAAAAGAGCAAGAACAAACACCTATTGCAACTAATCCTAACAACGTAGACAGCTGAGATGCCTAGCACCCATCTTTCTTAGTCCGTTTCAGAACAGTTTCAAGCTCACAGGGAATAGAGAGTAGAGGAACTGCAGAGTTTTGCTAGAACTTGGCACATTGCCAAATGATGGCCTGGCTTTACGCTTCTTAGGTGAGAAAAAAGGTGATGCCATCGTAGGTATCTGGAACTGTTTGACGCGCGGAGTCAAGCAATCTTGTTCCACAACCAGAGGGCTAGGGTGTATAGATTCTTGAATGTTTAGCAAACGCTCTTTGGTAGTTAAGTAGCTTTCTCTTTCAAGAGCACAAAGAACAGCTGCATAGTTGGCAGCTTTGTAGTTGGCGTCAATAATAGTAAAGTTATATTGATGCATCATGAAAGTGATTGCCTTCTTTGCAACACTTTATTTGGAATCAGCCAACGTAGCACAGGCATCTCCAAAGATACATGTTATCCCATGTGCATTGTGGGGACATGTAACTATTAGCCACTCAGTGTGCCTAGAACCGTCAAAGCATATGCTTTCTAGTGGAGTTAACAAAGCTTGCGTGTGCTTAACCACCATAGGTAAGACACTCATGTAGTCAAGTGTAATGTGCCTAATAGAACGGGAAGCATGTAGGTAATCAACTCCAAATGCCATCCCTGCTGGGAGGCCTCTCTCAAAAGCTTCTAGTTCAACTCTCTTCAATCTATAAAGGTGGCCACACCTATCAAGCATGCGCTTCTTTCCAGCTGTGAAGTCCTCAACATGAACATCATATTTACTAATGATGTCATGTACAACCTGTTCAGCAGCTTTCTCACACGATTCATCTAAGGTAGCAGCCTCCCCACCAACATACACATAAGCAATTAGGTCACACTTTGTCCTCACAGCTACGCAAGCGTTTAGATAAGTTGAGAACACCATAGACAGGAACTTGGAAACTTAGGCATTCAGTGATCTGCCTTAGCAGAGGTTGGAATGGGATGTGCATTGAGTCTAGCGACATACTTATAACCTGTGAAGGCAGAACAATAGGATTCACAGCAAATTACGTGCACACAAAGCAATTACACGAAGCAAATCACAACACTACACCCCAAACTCTTCCTATATTCCAACACAAGCACACATCTATGAGTAAGCTTTGATGATCAAATTATTTTGAGCGGGACATGTCTTAACAAAAGGACACATAACTAGAGTCAATTATAATCCCTCTTAGAATTCAAGTTGTGGCATCAAGTGTAACTAATAATTTACAACAAACAAGCAATGGAGGTAGCATCAAGTGCAACTAATAAGCAAAACAACAATGAAGGAAAGTACCAACACAACAACACATACACTTGGCAAAAGCAGGTTGTACAAAAGATAGTTAACAGACAATGACAGGTTCTTAAGAAGAGAACAATATTGTGCATGAAGAAAAACAATTACCATGAATTGCTTTGAAGCTTGGCTAGCAGCGATATATGGAAATAAAAGTGTATCCTACATTAAAAAGCAAACACAATAAGTTAACAAAGCAGCGGAAAACTGTAAATAACTGACCGAGCTCTAGCATTCCTCCTAAACCAGAGAAGACAACGACTTTCGATTCTCTGTCTCAGACCAAGTTTATAAATAAGAAGAGCATATCCACAAATAAATAGCACCAAAATAACCAGTGGAAGTTTGAAAGAATAATTAGGAAATCACCCCAACTACGTGTCATTTATCTGTAATAACTCTGACCTAATTAAAATACATGTACTCTTCTTGCCTTCAACACAACAACTACGTGTTATTTATCTCCATCCAAATAATAGCACCCAGTAAACCACAATAACATAAATTAAGTTTCTATGATAAACATAAAGAAACTCTAACCATCTTGAATTACTGCAGTGATGGAGAGTTATTAGGCTTGAATTTCTGCTTCTTTAAGTTTCTGTATGTTTATCAAGTCGTAAATAAGAAGAGCAGATCCACAAGTAAACAACACCAAAATAACCAGTGGAAGATTGAAAGAATCATTAGGAAATCACCCATCACCCCAACTACGTGTTATTTATCTGTAATAACTCTAACATAATTAAAATACAGTAAAGCGTAGGCACTCAGTCACTAATAATTAAAGTCGTAATAGACAAAACAACAAGCAAGGAAGCTACTACGACAGCAAACAAAGACACTTGACAAAAGGAGGGCTAACAAAAGATACTTTACCAATGATCAGACCATGCTTGCAAAGAAATAAGCTGTGCGCAGGAAGAAGAACAATTACCAGAGCGTACTTTGTAGTTTACCAAGGGCTGATAAATGGAAATCAAACAGAAACCTGTAGTAAAAAACAGGCCCAATAAGTCTATGATCTGGCGAAAAGTGTAAATTACCGACAGGAAGATAGATGTAGAACTTAAAAGTAGTAGATCGAAAAATAACAATCAGGGGTTGATCACACAACAACAGGATACGATGCATTTCTCAGACCTCTAACCTATATGATTATACATGTTGGCTAAATCATTATGCAGTGACCAATAGAACATACACACTGGCTGATTGTAATTCTTTTTTTTTTGTGCTATTCCTGAGTTGCTCTGGTATTCAGCAATCACCTACCCATCATGTATGTATTCTTATCAGAATGCATGGTGACACTTTCCAGTCATTAAATTGTGGCCATTGCGGCTAAGAGCCCAAATCTAGCCACCATGTATGTTCTATTGGCCATTGTGTGTGTATTGCTTGTCCTTTTTGAATACAAACACTAAATACAGTCTAAGAAAGACAAATATGGGGAAGATTAGTCCAACTGTCACACATGTCCCTATTTCTTATTTTTTGTGCGTTTTGAAAGGAACTAATAAAGCTTGCTAGTTTTTCAACACATTAGATGGATTTTTTGTCCAAGAGTATCCAATATCCAATAATTAAGTTGTGCCAAGTTCTATTTGTTTGTATGTTTGATAATTGATAACTTGATAATCATATACTCCCTCCGTTTCCTAAAGATCTTCCCACTTACTGTTCCTACAGATACCAAGGAAAATCAAGTTGTGTGGGAATGGTGTGAGTAAAGTAGGAGAGAGAAAGGGGTTAAGATAAATAAACAAATGAAAAGGGGTTAAAGTAGGAGAGAGAAAGGGAGTAAAATTGAATTAATAATGTAATGGTGGACCATTATAGTGACATGAGAGGGTAAATGGGGAAATTTGTTTTGCCAAATAAGGAATAAAGCAAAAGAGGGAAGATCTTTTGGAAACACCCTTAAACAGAAAGAGGGAAGATCTTTAGGAAACGGAGGGAGTATCCAATAATTGATTTGTGCCAAGTTCTATTTGTTAAAGTGTTTGATAATGAGATAAAGAGAAGCAAACGCATTGCTCAGCTACAAAATGTTGACAAAAGAAAGAGGAGACAGAACAATGACCTACCACTCTCAAATGGCTTTTCAAGCTGTGAGGAAGAAGATAGAGACAAAGAGGCAGCTTGCCCTAAAGATAAGTATTTATAGTAAGGAAGAACAAACCCTAGGATGAGCAATACTACAATAGAGCAATGAGAAACTAATTGATTAAAATATATAACAGTGTACTACAACCCTTTGTGCTGGTGTGTCTTTACCCTGGAAACCAGGAACTAACTTTTTGCTCCCAGTTCGAATTTGGTTAGAACACAAGGAGAGTAATTATTCAGTTGAGAAGTAATTCTGCACAATATTAGATAGCCTAAGGCCTGCTACGCCACGTCCCCATCCTAATTACCAATTGCTTATTATTATCATTATAACATAGAATGTGATTTCCATAATTCTTTTATGCCTACTCGTTTAATTATGAGCAATATTTATAACCACCAGTAATTTAAGCCTAATAACTCTCCATCCAAATAATAGCATCAGTAAACCACAATGAAAGAATTAATCTCTAAATAACATGCCATCAAATAATGCTAATTATGCTGATGA
Organism: Beta vulgaris subsp. vulgaris; assembly: GCF_026745355.1. NCBI lineage: Eukaryota > Viridiplantae > Streptophyta > Magnoliopsida > Caryophyllales > Amaranthaceae > Beta > Beta vulgaris. The sequence goes on from NC_079208.1 coordinate 27,656,443, forward strand.
TAATGATACCATAAGAGAATTGGAGTAATTAATATTTGCCCATATATTAATACGATTAATACGACCATGATGATGTTTGATGATGAATGATGAATGATGATATGACTATAATAGCAATGAATTCACAGCCAGTGAACTGAAAACTGACCCTTTGAACACAATCCAAGCTCCATTTCTCCTACCTGTGTTGCGAGCACACAATCTAGCAGAGTTGAATCAAATCAAGCAAATATCCAATATCAATCCGATTCGATTCGATTTAAGTAACCGTTGGATTGGGGGTGTGTGTGGCGTCCTGATTTTCTGAATTGATGAATTGATTTTGTGTACAACAACCCAATTTGGATTTATCATGAGAACAAATTGGAAAATTTAATTTCTCGATTTATTATGAGTTATGGAGTTATGAATTATGGATTATGGATTATGGATTATGGAGTATGAGCTATAAATCATGGATAAGCTCAAATTGGATGGCGTCAAACTGAACTAAGGCATAATGCGTGGACTGTGGAGGCTTTGGATATGGAATGAACGAAGCTGAAGCAATATCATGGATTTTCGATTGAATCTGGATATCAATTTGGAGATTTGGATTGAGGAATTGAGGAGGATTTGAACTGATTGAACTGAATTTGCATTTGGAAATTCCATGGGTTTCGATTGAATTTGGAGACGATCGAAAGAAGAAAGAAGATTCATGGAGATGAGGAGGAAGAGAGAAAGAGAGAAGTAAGACGCAGAATGAGGAAGAAAAGAAAGCGGTGCATCACGTGAGGGGTGCGTGGGAGTAAAGTGAAGGAGATCATGTGAGCAGCACATTCTTGTGAAAGGAATAGTGAATTTCATGCTTTTATCACTCATATCACTATTGAATTCAATAGTGTTTTGTTAGAAACTTTTAAAAGGTCTAAGATTTTCTCTTCCAAGAAAATTATTACAACCTGGGTATTGATCTTGTTGAAAGCCTGAGCCTCCACCCATTTGGTGAAGTAATCAGTCACCACTAGTATGTATGAATGCTTTTTGGAGGATGCGGGATTGATTTCTCCTAAGGAATCTACTGTCCATCCTCTGAAAGGCCAATGTTCAATAATGTATTTTAGTTCTGAGACTGGTGCCCTACTGACGGGTCCAAACTTCTGACATCTTTTACAACCTTTAGCATGATCTATACAATCCTTTCTCATAGTGAGCCAATAGAAGCCATGCTCGTGTAACAAGCATCTCATTTTTAGGTCGTTTTGATGAGCACCACATAGCCCTTGGTGAATTTCTGACATGAGAGTTAGAGCTTCTCCAGCATCCACACATTTCAAAAGTAATCCTTCTGGATTCTCTCTGTGTAGTTATCCAAATTGCATACAAAACTTATTTACTGTTGTTTTGACTCTATTTGGCACTTTTGTCCCAGTTGGGTTCTGAAGATAATGAATAATTTCATCTCTCCAGTCCTTTTCCTCCCTTAATATTGAAATTCTATGGACTTCCAATATGTTTTTAGATATTTCTTTATCAGTTTCATAGAGAGGCTCTAGGATATTCTCTTGGAGAATGATATCTTCATTTTGTGAAGGTATTTCTTCTTTGGCAGAAGCTATTTGGGGCAGTTGATCTGCTATTTTGTTTTCTTCTCTAGGAATGTGTATGAAAGTAATTTCCTTAAATTATTTAGACAATTCTAGTACTTTCTTTCCACACTCCTATGATACTGATGATATACATCTGAATTCTTCAGTCATTTGGTAAATGACAAGTTAAGAATCCTCATATATCTTAGCTCTCTTAGCTCCCAAGCCTAGCAAAATTTCTAATCCGATCAACAAAGCTTAATATTCAGCTCTATTGTTGGTGCATGGGCCCTTTAGGGTTACAACTGTTACGTAGTTCTAAACTCGTAATTATGATGCAATTCCACAACAAGCTCTTCAACTGGAGACTTGTGCAACAATGCCTTAATCAAAAGATCCCGAACCCGAGCTTCGTTCCCGAGCCTGTAAAAAGGGACCTACCCTAGAGGTTTGGGTGTTATTTCCCACATCGAAGCTTAAGTCAGGTATCAGGAGTAATAAGGGAAACTTTAGAGAGAGAAAGTAGAGAGAGAATTATGACAGAGTAATAGTACACTGCTCTGAAAAACGTGCCTTTCTCCTGATTTCAAGGACTATTTATAGTGTTTGGGATAATTGTTCTACCTTGAGGTCACCCTAATTTAAGGGCATCTGATTGGCTAAGCAATGAAAATATGACATGTGGCAAGCAATGATTGGAGGGTACACATCATCCAATCTTATGCAGATGCCTTTTTGGGGATCTGGGCCTAAGTACAAGCCAGGCTAGAAAGGTGAGATGGTACTTCTCCAATTTTGGATCTGTACTTCAGTAATCTCAGTTTGGCCCTATACTTTTAGCAACAGGGACGGGAGATGTGGTCAATCCATATGAATCTATATGTTCCACTGAGAGTCGTTGATCTTTAGGATACAATATTTGCCCTAAAAGAGATTTTTTACCGTTCGGGCTCCAAGATGGTTAAAATTCTATTTTAACTTAGGAGAACTGCTTTTCTTTTTGAAAAAATGGTAAAGGCTCCATTTTGCCAGTCTCAAATGGTAAACTTTCAATGATTTTTTTAGTACAACGGTCACTTTTACCTGATGAGCAGGAGAGACTCCACCTTTTTACTGAAATTCTAGAGAGAGAGTGTGCTCGTCCACAATTCATTACCTTCAGCAACCGTCCAAGTATTTCGTCAGGTATCCCCCTTCTTCTTTTTTGCTCTTAATTTTATACTTTTCCTTTCTCTTTCTTTTTTGAAATTCGAAAAATGAATTCCTCTTCTTCGTAGAATAAACTCGGCCGCCTAAGAGTCAGTCTTAACACTAGAACAGATAGCCTTCCCTCTTCGACATATTCTAGAGTTGGACCTATTCTGGCCGGCCATGCTTTTAATTTTTATGGACATGCATGGCAAAATTAGACGACCCGGTCTTTACCTCTGCGTGCAGGGTAATTTGGCGCGCGTTAAGCAAACCGCTCATCTTAGACGCGGAGTGAACCTCACGGCCTCCAGTTCTGAGATGGAGGCATCAACTGGTAGAGTTCCCAATGATGGGGAATGCGAAGTTCAAAGTGCTCGGTCGGCACCTGAACCTCCTTCTCCAGAAAGCGTCCAGGAGGAAGGACCTAACGAGGCGACTTCTGAGGCCAGTCCGTCTGGGAAAGACATGGAGGTGGAAGAGGCCAACGAAGCAAAAAATGGATCTGATCTCTCTAATGATTCAGACGACCCCTCCACAACTTCTTCTGAAATTAGACGACGATTAGGTCCTCTTTTGGACCCTTGATTTATTTTAGCCAATAATGGTTAGCTAAGACGAGTAGGTACTGACCTTAGGCGCTTCTCCTCGGCCATTCCTATGCGGGGTATTCTTTTGTCTATCAGTGCTCCGTCTGGCCATTTTGTCATTTATCGGCTAGCCTTGGATGCGGGGCAAAGATTTCCCCTTCACCCTTTTGTTAGCCGGCTTTTACATTATTATAACATCGGCCACAATCAATCACCCCTAACTCCTGGCAGAACATTTTGACTTTTTTGGCCGTTTGCGAGTTAAAGGACATCACTCCTTCTTTATCGGCCTTTACTCAGATACACTATGTATCTAAGGTTCTTAAAACAGTAAAAGGAGCTTGGTTCAATGTCTGCAACTGTCACGGTTTTCTTACGTCTTGGGATAAAACCTCCAAGATGCAAGGCTGGAAGGCGGAATTCCTGTTCGTGCAAGAACCTAATGAGGCAGTGGCTAGGAGATATCACCATTTTAGCCGGCCGCCTACCAATATTGGACGAACATCATCCTTTTTAGAGCTTGAGACTAGTTTTGACGAGGAAATGGTAGAATACTTCAAAATCTCGGAGTATTCTGCCCCAAACAACTCGTCCTTTAAGGGCCCGTCCAATTGGATACCCTTCAAGGAAATGTTTTACAACGTTGATTTCCTTGTCATCACTGGCTTAGGGTCGATCGAAGATAAAGGTATTCTCTTTATTTCTCAAGTCTTCCTCGTTCGAATATTTTGTATTATTAATGATATGCTTTTTTTCAGCTCCAGCCAAAGCAATGTTAAAGAAGTCTTGGACGGGAGACATCAGTATGTCCAAATTGACCACCTCTCGCTGGAAGGAGTACAACAAAACCGGCTCTGAAAAGAGGACGGACACATTGGTAAGTTTTTCTCTTTTATTTGTATGGACTGGTATTGCCCGACCTGAACCTTCGTCTAGGGTGCATAACAAAGTGACAAAGCGAGCTCCTTCCACGAGATAGGCGGCCATGGGTGGCCGTTCTAACTTCTGGAGCCAGTCCATTTTTTGGACGAGGCTTTATTCGAAAGGGGAAGGCGGACGGTAGTCTCCGGACGGCTTTCTTCTTAAACAGGCTTCCATCTTTCATTCACTTTTTGGACGGGGCTTTTTCAAAGACGGAGGGCGACGAACACTCTTTTGGTCAACTTCCTTCCTCTGGCAACCTTCCTCTGAAGACTGAAATATCTTTTCAGTTTCCAGGACGAGGTTCTTTCCCAAATGTAAAGTGGCCAACTGCCTTTTGGCCGATTTCCTTCCTCGGGCAACTTTCATCTAGGGATTGAAGTTATTCTTCAGTGTCTAGACGAATCTCTTTCCCAGATGGAGAGCGACCAACTGTTTTTTGGCCGATTTCATTCTTTGGGCAACCTTCATTTGGGAAACTGAAATCATTTCTCTAACTTCTGCTTCCATTTTTTTTATATGAAAAAAACCCCAACGTCAAAAGCGTTGACGGAAAAGGCGGCTTCCAAGAAAAGGTCGGCTGCTTCGGGTGACGTACCTCCTCCCAAAAAATCCAAAGGCTTTACAACCAAGAAGAAAGTCGAGCGCCCATCTCTTCCAAAGGTTGAGAAGCCTCCAAAACCTGAGGATGGGAAGTCCATTGTTCCCTTTGTAGGGGATGGTACCCAGACGCCTTCTTCTGCCGTGCCTGCTATACAGCTAGATGCGGTTATGCTTTTGGACAACACTGCCACGGCAGAGGCAGAATTTGGTCAGCCGGACGTGGCTAAGGAAAGTTCGGCCTTTAGTGGCCATGTTGCTAGGGTGGTGTTTTAGATGCCCCCTGCATATAGATCTACTTCGTTGTCTTCTAGTGAGTCCTACTACTCCAACATAGTTAAGACACTACGTGTTGGCGGGGGTCGGATGAGTCCGTCCAACAGACTAACAGTGGTCATTCCCGTCAGAAACACTGACGAGACTCCTCTTTCAGATAAAGGCAAAAGAGCGGCTGAAGCAATTCCTGACGCTTCCCCTGTACTTTCGGATGACGAGTTCTCGACCGCTTTCGCCAGAATGACCTCGGCCGATCGTGAGAAGCTCAATCAGGAGCTCTTCAAGTGCTTTCCTGAGCCTTATATCAAAGGTTTGAGAGGTGCTGCTTCTAGGAATGTAAGCTACATGTCCCAGCTTGCTGCTGAGGTATAGAAATCATTTCCCTACCGATCTACTTTTGTACTTGTATAATGTTCTTTATATGATCGTGTAACTTATATTCCTCATCTCCTTCTTTTTAGCTCTTTGCTCGTAGTATCATGATCGAAGACTAGGCTAAGCAGCTCAAAAAGGAAAATAAACAGCTTGTCCGACAGGCTACAACAGCCGGGGACAAGGCCATACATGATGTAGAGCGGGCGAAAATTCTGCACCGCCAATCTAGGGAAGCCTGGGAGAAGCGCTCGGTCGAGATCGACGCGGCCAACAAGAACTATCTGTTCCACATCAACAGTCGCTTTGATGAGAAGGACGAGTAGAGCTGGCTCTAAAGGCTGAGAGAAATACTGCTCTCTTAGCCGTCGTTTAACTTATAAGGGAGAATTGCCTTCTAAGGGCTCCGATCTTTGAAGAGTCGTCTGATAAAGAGGAGACGGCCGATGAAGACACTCGGGCCGATGACGTCAGCATCCCTCTTGAATAGAGCTCATAGCCTAGGCTCCATGTTGTTGTAACTTGGCCGGAGGCCATTTTGTACTTAGTTATTTTGTATTTTTATCTTCTAGGTTGTAATCCTTTTGAACCAATCGATATATATCAGAAGTTTTTCTCCAATATTATCTTTGTTTGCTAATTACCAAAATGCCTTGTCTAATTCTTGATAAACGTAATTCGTCTAATACTGTTACCACTGATGGACGAATTGAATCCGTAATTTACTCTAACACTTGCTCAGTTTCTCAATTGTTGAATTTACTCGTCCTTGACTATAGAAATCTTTTACTTAATCAGGACTTCTGATGGTTATTCAACCCATTGATTTCTGGACGAATCTCGATTTCATGATTTTACATCTGTTGATGTTGTTCCTTTGAGAATTGATAGAATAACCACTGAATGGTTTTTTTAAGCCAAGTATCAAGACGTCTGTGGAAGCTCGTCAATAGCGATTCGTCTAGAATTAGGACGACTGTTGTTTCAATAATTCTTGGATGGTTTTATCCTTAGTCGAAACCTTGAATCACTATGTCTTGGCTCCCCCCCCCCCTTTGGGATGAAGTGTATACTATTAATCCTCTTCCTTCCAATAAGGAAACGACCATGACTAATAGTGATTTATGAAGGACAAAAGCATTCAGGGCACCGGTAGCCCAACCTGCTTTCTTTATTGTTTATTCATAATAACGTGTTCCTTTACTAAGGTGGTTATTACCTGGATGGTCTTATGGTTGAAAGTAAGATCCCTTTACCAAGGTTTCTTATTTCTGGCCGTCTTTCTTTAGGAGATTGATGTTACTCTTTTTAGAGTTTATCAATTGAATGTCTTTCGTCATGTGACAAACCTTATAGATTTGTAACATGTTTGGCCGGTCTCCTTGTAGAAGCGTTGCGCATCAAGGAAATTTTCCTTGTTTTACTGATATTGTGGACATTTTCTATTTTTTATCTAGTTTTTTACTTAGTTAGAATTATTTTTTTAAACCACTGATCTGGCGGTGGTAAGATGCCCCTAAGTAAATAGCGTCAAGTAATAAGTAAAGAAACAAATATATGGAGAAAGTAGAATTGTGTTATATGAACTTTGCTTGGCTAATCCCCAAGGTACATATATACATATCTACTTTTTCATTGATGTGCCGCATCACTTTTGTTAGAATCTAACAAGACTTTCTTAATTAACTCAGACGCAGTACTTTTTCAAGGTATCTGAGTTCCAAGTTCGCGGAATAGGACGGCCAACCATGGCTTGAAGACGAAAGGTACCACTTCGAACTTCTTGGATGATTTGATAGGGTCCTTCCCAATTTCGTGTTAGTTTGCCTAACTCTTTGGCTCTGCCGACAACTTCAATCTTCCTTAGGACCAGGCCCCCTACTTTGAGTGGTTGTCTGACGACTTTCTTATTAAAGTCTCGAGCCATTTGGAGTTTATATAGCTGCATTCTTAACAGTGGATTGCCCCTGATCTCTGGTACCTGTGTAATAGCCCTGTTTTTAAGAGCGTTTATTTAACCGTTAAACATATTCATTAAGTTAATTATGTTTCGAAAATTATTATTTTATTTGAGTTGAGAAGTATGAATTTTATTGTGGTATTTGTAATATATTTATTGTTGTAATTTTATGAAAATATTATTATTAAAATTATTTTGGGTCTTATTGGCGACTAAATTGTGCGGTATTTGGTTAAATATGAAGTCAAAGTCGATTTCCCTTTCAATTCTTTTCCCCTTTGTCGGTTTGTTTATGTGTAGCAAAACCTCAACTCTTCCTTCATTATCCTCGTGACTCTCGAAGGAACCACCGAAACCCCAAATCAGATTTTCTCTCTCTCCTCCCCGTGAACCCTTCGTTTCTCTCACGCTCGCCTGCGTCGCGCCTCGCCGGCGTTTTTCAAGGCTGCCGGAAATCTGCATCACTCTGTTCTCCTCTGTTTCGTTGCTGCAAGTGTTGTTCGTGGGTGTTCCCCTGCGTTGTTGCTCCTCGTGCGTCGCATCGCACCACGGTCGCAGCTTCGCCGGAGCTTCCCTCCTCGGTTGGCGCTACTGCTGTTGGTCGTTGTTGTTGCCGTTACTCTGGTTTGGCCACCACGATTCAGTAGCTCGCCGGATCAACCTCTTCCTTGCTCGCCTCTCGATGTGGGCAGGACTTAGTGGTACTATACCCTCCTTTTCTTCTCTTACTATTCTTCATATGTTAGAAGTTATCATTGAGATTCTGAATTCTGAAATTCGGAGTATTAATTGTTGATGCTTGAATTTGATTTCTTGAGTTATTCTAAGTATTACAAGTGTGCTAATTTTTAGTATTATTTGAATTAATCTGGAAGACTTGGTTAATGTTAATCCTTGAGGAAATCAGAGTTGGATGTGAATTCTTATTGTCAATCGATTGTGTTTGTGTTAGGTGATTTCATAAGTGTTGTATTATTGGATTGTTAGTCATTGTTGGTAAACTTGGTTTGGAATTGTTTCTTAATCAAGTGATAAATTAAGTTGGAGTATTGTTAGTTTTGGAAATTATTTGTGATTATAAGTTCTGAAATTAGTTTAGTAAATTGTGTTAGTTTAGCTTGATTAATGGAAGCCTAGTTCTAGTTATATCTAATTATAAGTTATCTGATGGAGTTATCTATTCGATAAGAGGTTGTCATCTAGATTAGAAGGATGTTTTATATTAAGAGTAACAAGAAATGATAATTGATATTATTTGAATTAGTTTAAAGTAAGTTAGATGAGAAATACTTATTATTAGTTAGCAATTAAAGAATGTTTTTGGCTTAAATGATCTTTATTAGTGTTTAAAGGCGACTTGAGTAACATATTGATATAGTAATGAAATTGTGTTATTGATTTTGTTTATGCGATACATGAAAGTTGTTTCCACGTTGTATGGAAGTTCACTGAATTGTGGAAGGTGGTATACCTGATTTTATAATTAGAATTCTAATTGTAGGTTATTCTTTTGTCAAAGTATATACTATATTAATAAGTGGATTGATGTGGTGAGTTTGTGGTAAGTGTTCTACTTATACTAGAATGATGTTTTAGAATTGGTTGGGTGTAATTTTATAAATAAAAGATTAGTTATATGAAAATCTATAATATTATAATAATGTGAAGAGTATGAAAGTTAGATTACTTAACTATGGATCAGATTAGTGAATATGTGTTTGATAAAGTATCCTAATTGGATGACTATAAATAGAATAATATAATAAAGTGATGTTAATTGATTGGAATTGAGAGGACTAAGTTGGTTTATAAGATTTAGTTTGAGTTACATAATTAAATGACTTCTAATTAGAAGGGAGGTTGACTCGCTATACTAAGTAAGAATATGATCCATTAATTGTTGACATTTATAATGGTATTGGAATCGAACTTACGAGATTACATGGCCCATAATTGATTAGGTCTAATCGACATTTGTTTCATGAATCTCGAGTTGTGGAATCTACGCTAACTCTCCTTAGTTAATTCTAATAGAGAGACTTATTGTAATTGTTGATGGTGTTTGATAACGGTTATTATCATTATTGAGATGAGTCTACATAGATATCGGTGAAGTGAAAACGAATATGAACTATCTATCTGCAAAAGTATGTGATGTGTGGAATCGGGTTAATAACTCTCGCTAGTTAATTCTAGCTGAGAGACCTATTATCACTATGGTTGGGTATTTTTACAGAATATGATTGGTTACTTGTGTGGTAAGTATGTTTTGTAATTGTAATTGAGTTGAATCGAAATGCATAACTATATTGACCTCGAAATACTTAAGTGATTATAACTCTCTAAGAAGAAGCCTTGCTTGTTGTTCAATGATTATCAAGGATTACTATAACTATGGAATAGTTCTAAGAATGGCGATTGAGTTATGAACGATAATCGAAAGGAATCTGAAAGGGGAAAGTAGCCTCGTCTGAGTCGACGGATGAGGTGACATGAACAGTGCCCCATGGACTGTGAACCTTGGAGGCCCCATAGGAAAACCTGCCCATTGCTCTATGGGGCGATAATCGGGCGTTACATCAGGTAATGTGAAACCTGTGGATGGCTGATGAAATCAGCGGAAAAATGTACTCCGGACAAGTCGCGGTTATTGGCCAAAAGTAAAGTGAATGGTTGGGTGACGACCCCCACTGTCGGAGTGTAAGCTTTGTCTCCTCCGCCGCGTTCTCTTTCCCCCTAGTTAAAAAGGATGGTATCGCAAAGATGAAAGGTATATCGATATTGGATTCCCGGTAAGGAATCATATCAGGTAAGTAATGAATGTTTATTCAATATATGAATATGAATATCGATATTGGTTTCCTGATAAGGAAGCATATTATGGTAAGTGATACTAACGTTAGATTCCTAATAAGGAATCATAACTTGTTATGTGGATTCCCGATAAGGAATCGTATCTCGTTATTGGATTTCCGATAAGGAATCGTTATGATGAAAGTTGTTATGTTGTTTATTGCCTGATAAGGGTTTGTGTAGGACAATATAAGAGAATGATTGATAGAGTATCAAAGCATAAGTTTGGATTTCTGATAAGAAATCAATTAAAGGTAGTAAAGTATATTGCTTATATCAAAGTTGGTGACCTCATATTCCTACTATGGAATCGTGGTAAGTTAAAAGGTTGATTAAATGAGAATATATGAAACGTATCATTGTTAGGAGTCACCTTAGCGTGTTTGCTACTATGTGATTAATGATGTATTATGAAATGTGGAACTAGAAATATAATATGTATGTTCAACAAGATTATTGCTGTTAAGCATGCTATGATGGATGTGATTATTGAACTTATGTTGACTCCTGAGTCGTTTTCAAGTAAACGCCACCAAAGCATGTGTTACTCTTATTTACGGGTTTAGTACTCAGCTTTGCTGATGTGTGTATATTGTTTTGTCATTTCTGTGGCCTGTCACTTGGTGGGTGGCAGTATCTTATATGTTTCAGGTTGAAGCCGTGAGTTATTCTTTTGCAAGCTGAAGCGGATACGAGATGGTGTTATATTTGTTATTGAAGTGAGGACGCTCCACTTGTAATAGTTAATCGTTTATTTTATATAATATATTTTCTCTATTTAAGAATCGCTAGCTAAGTGCTCCTGATTCTCTGTTGGTTGTTGCTCCGCGAAAGCGTTGAGGTTGTTGAGCTTTGGGATTTAAAAATATTTTCTTTATTGAAATTGTAACAGGTTCATATTATTTTCGCTTTAGCGTTGTCTTATTTTCAAAGGAAATTTTGCCGGATTTTCTGTAGAAATTTATTAGAATAGAGTCTGAGAATTAGAGCGTAGTTGCAATAGTTAATTAATTTGAATAGAGTTGGGAATTGAGTTCCACACTCTCCAATGTAGTTCGGTGAGTGTGATGGTAACAGTTCGGGTTATCTCGACCAGAGTCTCTTTCGCTGTGCTTAATCCTTTGTAAGACGGTCGGGGAAATCCGGGCTGTTACAACCTGATGCAAAGCCGTGCGAAGGGCAGCCCAGTTGGCCTCTTCTGATTATAACACAATTATTATAGTAGGTTCCTCTATCTCGATGGGCAAGACGGCTTCAGAACCATAGACAAGCATAAAAGGGAGTTTCTCCAGTTGAATTCTTGGTCGTTGTTCTGATGGACCATAACACCAACTGTAATTCCTCCACCCATAAGCCTTTAGCATTGTCTAGTTTTTTTTTTATGTCGTTTGACAAGATTTTGTTGAACGCTTCTACTTGCCCATTTGCCTGTGGATGATAACAGCCGCAAAGTAGCCTGGATTTCTCGCTCAGCCAACCAGTCTTTGAGTTTTTGAGTCTCAAATTGTGGTCCATTGTCGAAGACAATGTATTGAGGCATATCAAATCATGCTATGATGTTTTTCCAAATGAAGCCTTTGACATCATTTGTAGTGATTCCTCTCATTGCTTCAACTTCAACCCACTTAGTGAAGTAGTCCACAGCTACAATCACGAACTTTTTCTAACCGACCGCTATGGGAAACGGTCCTAGAATGTCCATGCCGCATTTGGCAAAAGGAAGCGGGGAATAAGATTGGAGTTAGATAGCTAGACGGCTTCTAGTGTATGTTACCATGCTTCTGAAAGCTATCACATTTTTTGGCATAGACAAGAACGTCCTCGTTTACGGTGGGATAGTAATATCCGGTCCTCAGAGCTTTTTCCCCCCAATTCTCTTCCCTCTATGTGAGAAGTAAAGGCTCCCTCATGAAGCTCCTTTAACAATTGTAATCCATCTTCTCTAGTAATGCACTTGAGAAGAGGATGGTTGAATGCCTTCTTGTATAGGGTCTCATCCCATAGCTCAAACCACTTATCTCTGGCCTTGATATACTTAGCTTTTACGGGATCAGAAGGTAGACGACATGTCTTCTTGAACTCTATAATAGGTTCCATCCAGACTTGTCCTCGGCTGAGGAACATGACCTGCTCTTGATCAATGCTTTTCTTTGATTTTACTTCCCAGAATACCGTTCTTGGAGCATCAGCCTCTACCGAGCTAGCTAACTTTGAGAGAGCATCAACCTGGTGATTTTCTGATCTCGGCACTTGGTCGAGAACAAATAGTTTCAAGGGTTCGACCTCTTCTTTGATTAGATGCATATATTTGCTCATTGATGATTCTTTACATTCAAAATCCCCATAAACCTGGCTGACAACTAGCAAAGAATATGACTTGGCCTCAATCTCTGATACCCCGGCCGCCTTGCACATTTTTATGCCAGCTCAAACTGCTTCATACTCTGCTTTATTATTGGATGCTGGAAATTCAAATTTGAGTGAATATTCAAAATTATCTCCTTTTAGCGACTGGCAAATTATTTGTGCCCCACATTCATTGACTATAGAAGAGCCATCTACCATAAGCGTTCAGTGTTTCTTTCCTTCAGCTGGATCTTTTAAAAGTTCTATAGCTAGCCGGCTAAGCTCAACTATGAAATCGGTCAGAGCTTACCCTTTGATCGCCTTTCTGGGCTCAAATGTTAGGTCAAACATGTTCAATTCTACTTCCCATTTGAGCATTTGCCCTGAGACGTCCATCGTTTGCAGAACTTGTTTTAGAGGTTGTTCAGTATAGACTAGTATACTGTGGGCCAAAAAAGTACGGCCTCAACTTTCTGGTAGCCATAAGGAGTGCCAAGTCTAACTTCTCCACCATCGAATATCGACATTCTACATCCTTTACCACATGACTCACAAAATGGACGTGGACTTGCACTGAATCTCTTTCAGCCAGCAGTACCGCACTCACAGCTTGAGGCGAGACGGCCAAGTATACAAACAATTTTTCCCCCTCGGCTGGACTGACCAATCGAGGTAGTTGATGGAGGTGCTCTTTTACTTGCCCGAGCGCTTGCTCAGCTTCCTCTGTCCATTCGAATTTTGCTTTTTTCTTAATGGTCAAAAAGAAGTGATGACATTTATCCCTAGATTTAGACAAGAACCATCCTAGGGCTGCTAAGCACCCTGTTAGATGCTGGACTTCCTTGATCTTTGACGGGGATGTCATGTTTAGAATTACCTGAATTTTCTTAACATTAGCCTCTATCCCTCTTTGCTCGACCAAAAACCCCAAGAATTTGCCAGCTACCACTGCGAAGACACATTTATGTGGATTCAGCTTCAATTTATATTTTCGAAGAGTCTCAAAAGTCTCCCAGAGATCGCTAATGTGACTGTGCTCCTCCCGGCTTTTAACAATCAGGTCATTTTGGGTTGACATTTTCGACCTGAAATATAAATCAGGTCGGGTTTGGGTTGAGGTTTTCGACCTGAAATATAAATTAGGTCGACCTGAAATTGACCCAACCCGACCTGATTGCCAGCCCTATTTACGCCCCAACTGTGGCAGAAAAACTGTGTTGATTAGCCCTAAAAGGTAACTGGTGCATTACGAAGGCCGAATGGCATTCTTAGCCAACCATAAAGCCCTTTTTTCTATGATGAACGATGTTTTGTCTTGGTCTTCTAGCCACAAGGGAATTTGGTGGAACCCCGAGTAAGCATCCATTAAAATCAGCAAGGCGTTGCCGACCGTGGAATCTACTATCCGATCTATTTTCGGTAAAGGGAAGTTGTTCATATGACAGGCTTTGTTAAGATCGGTGTAGTCCACACACATCCTCCAAGTGCCATTGGGCTTAGGTACCATGACAACATTTGCTATCCAGTATGGGTAATGAGTCTCTCGAATGAACTTGGACTTGAATAATTTCTGAAGTTCTTGGTCGACGGCCTGATTCCTGACGAGCCAAGGTGCCTTTTCTCCTGACGAATCGGTTTTTGACTTGGATCTATATTCAGTTTATGAACAACCACTTCAATATCAATTCCCGGTATTTCTTAAACATTGTATACAAAAACATCTTCGAATTCCTTCAACAATCCTACTAACTCCTCCTTCAATCTCGAAGCCATAACAGATCCAACCTTCAGTGTCCTCTTCGGACGTTTATCATCTAAGAAGATCACAGGCGCTTCTACAGCCTTTGGACGTTCAAGCACAACGCCTATAATAACCATAACTTCCTCTAACGAAGGTGCTTCTTCTTTGACAGACACATATTTCCTTTTCTTGCTCGGCAGTAACAGCTTTCTTGCCGGAGCAACCTGCGTCTTTGGTCTTTCAACCACCGACCTCAGAGCGTCCACATAGCCTTTTACATATTCGGCCGCCTTGCCTTCAGCAGTTATCTTTGCTTGATCTGGTTTTTCTCCTTTCCATGATGAGGGCCTCAGAGTAGTGAGATAACATTCTCTAGCCACCTGTTGATCTCCATATGAAGATCCAATTTTGCCCCCATCACACTCAAACTTCATCAACATGAGATGGGTAATAATTACAACCTTGATATGGTTCAATGTTGGTCATCCTAGAATGACATTGTAGGCCGTCAAATGTCTGACGACCAGGAACTTAACAAACAATATTCTAGATGCCTCTTTTTCTCCAACCCGGACTGGCAAGATAATTGTTCCCATTGGGTGGATGATTCCTCCCCCAAACCCGATTATTGGATGATGAACTAAGACTAGGTTGCTTTCATCGAATTCTAGCCTTGACAAATAATCAGTGCTTATGATGTCTGTTGAACTTCTGGTGTTGATCAGAATTCTTCTTACTCTTAAATTTGCTATCTTCATCTCTACTACCAAGGGATCATCATGAGGAGTTCTTAATTTTCCCGATCCAATTCACTGACGACTACTTTACGAAATGGGTCAGTGCAGCATCAAATCCTCCTGATAGTTCTTATGTCCCCTATTGGTCGGTCCTCCAACAGCAAATCCTCCTGATATAACAAGAACTACATCCTCATTGGTACTTTCACTTTCCTTCTTTTTACTTTGGCGATCAGCTTTCTTCTGGAATTTTCTCCCCCGTTGGGGCAAGTACGAATTCATATTTCCTTTTCGAGCTAAATCTTCCAAAGCTCTCTTGAGATGTTTACATTCGTTCATTTCATGGCCATAATCCTTGTGAAAGTGACAATACTTGCTCTTATCCCTATTTCTATAGGAAGTCTTCATCTCGACCGGGGCCTTCAGTTCATGCTGATCTTTAATCTCCATAAGAATGGAGTATTGATCTTTTCTGAACGCTATGGGTTCTGTCGGAGTTTCAAACTCTCTTCTTTTGCTTCCTCGGGACAAAGTTGTCGCATAAGTCAGAGCACAAGTTTTCGCCTTCTTAGGATTGGTTTTCTTCGACTGAATTGTTTCCTCAACCTTTTTTGCTTCCGGATGTTTTGCTTCTGCACATACTTCAGTTGTATGGATGAATGCTTCTGCCTCTCTGAGGGCCTAAGCTAGAGTAGTGATCTTCTTCTTTACCAGATCAAACTTCAAACTTCCTAGCCTCAAGCCTGTGATGAAGGCGTCAAAGGCCACCCCAGCATTGAGATCTTGAATCTGCAATGCCTCTAAATTGAATCTTTTAACAAAACTTCTCAAAGCTTCCTTTGGTCCTTGGATGATCTTACCCAAGTGCATGCTTGTTTTTGTTCTGGCCGATTAGCTACAAAATGACTAGTGAAAAGATAGCTAACCTCCGTGAAATTATTTACTAAGTTAGGGGGGATATTGTTGAACCATTTTTGAGCCACACCTTTTAGAGTGGCTGGGGAATTCTTACCCATGTGGCATCATCTACCGACTGAACATAAATTTGATGCTTGTATGCAGACAAGTGGTCGTTCGGATCGGTGGTCCCATCAAAGGGTTATAACGTAGGCAGCTTAACCTTTGGGAAAATAGGTGCTTCCATGATCCTGGCCGAGAATGGAGTCGGTCAGTTAATCTTGAGAGCCCACGACAATCCCTCAATGGGTATGTGATATCGATGATATTCCCTCGTACTAGGTTAGAGTAGGTGTTTGTGAGGCCTAGTCGCCTATACACTATAGGTTGAAATACAATCTTCTCCTGTCTTGGCTGAATAGCAGAGGGTCCCAGACTCCTTCCCTTGGTCTTAGACGGTAGCCTCAACGGAGGATCCCTTAGATCTTAGATAGGGGGTGGATCCTGAGGCTGAACGCTGCAAAGTTGCAGCCTTCTTTGCTTACAGATACTCTCGAGCATCTGTTTCTATCCAATGACCAGTTAGATGAATATTGTCTTGAGTTCGGACCACTAGTTTCCCGTCCATCTTCCTTCGCTGCTCACTAACTTCCGGTTGCTTCCCTTTGGTGAGCCTCTTAGATAATTCCTGACGCAGAGGCCTACTTGGTCCTGGACGACCCTCCTGAGAATGTCCCTTTAGAGGATTAACAGCAGCTGGATTCGGATTTACTTAAAAAAAACAACATATTACTCTTGATCTACTTCTGAACAACAGCAGTCATCTTAGTCTGAAAATTATTAAGACGTTTTTCAGATGGGCAGCTATCACCGGACGATCAAGATTCTCCTGAATAACAGGCTCCCGACTTCGTCCAGAATGATTGACAAAAGCTGGAGGCCTATCCCTTCCTCGCGGTGGCCTTTCGTCATCCATCGTATCCTCTACTCGAACTTCAAAGCTTCTGTTTTTAGCTACATTAGATCAGTGATAATCAGTCATTGTTGTGTCTCCCCACAGACGGCACCAAATGTTACGTAGTGCTAAACTTGTAAGTATGCTGCAATTCCACAACAAGTTCTTCAACTGGAGACTTGTGCAACAATGCCTTGATCAAAAGATCCTGAACCAGAGCTTCATTCCCGGGCCTGCAAAAAGGACCCACCCTGGAGGTTTACGTGGTATTTCCTCCTCCAAAGGTTAAGTCAGGTATCTGGAGTAATAAGGGAAACTTTAGAGAGAGAGAATTATGACAGGGTAACAGACATTGCTCTGAAAAACGTACCTTTCTCTGGATTTCAAGGACTATTTATAGTGTTTGGGATAATTGTTGTACCTTGAGGTCACCCTAATTTAAGGGCACCTGATTGGCTAAGCAATGAAAACATGACACGTGGCATGCAATGATTGGAGGGTACACATCATCCAAACTTATGAAGGTGCCTTTTTGGGGCTCTAGGCCTAAGTACAAGCCAGGCTAGAAAGGTGGTTGGTACTTACCTAAATTAGGATCTGTACTTGAGTAATCTCCTTTTGGCCTGTACTTTCAGCAGGAGGTACGGGACACGTGGTCGATCTAGATGAATCTACGTGTTTCACTAAGAGTCGTTAATCTTTAGGCTACAACAACTACTAATCTAGTTGGGATCCCATCAGGAGATAGAATATACGGTTATTTCACCAAATACCCCCGACAAATCAACAAATTCACAATATACCCTTAATGTTTCAACAATTCACCATATACCCCTGACTTGAACTTTTGTGCACGAAATACCCTTTTTTTAACTGCCGTTAACTCACCGTTAACTTTATTTACCATTTTGCCACAATTAACTCCTAACCCTAAAATCTAAACCTAATCCCTAACCCTAAAATCTAAACCTAATTCCTAAAATCTAAACCCTAATCCTTAACCCTAAGCCCAGCCCAGCCCCCTCCCCCTCCCACTCCCCCTCCACCATCCCTCCACCATCACCCCACCCTCCCTTTGTCGCAACCCCCACCCATCCCCTCCCTCCCCCGCCGCATCCCCCAACCCCTCCCCTTCCCTCCACCACAACCCCCACCCCTCCCCTCCCTCTGCCGTAACCCCACCCCTCCCCTCCCTCTGCCGCAACCCTCACCCCTTCCCCTCCCCCTCCCCTCGACTGTTGCTCCACCCACCCTTCCCCATCAATTTCCCTTCGCTCCCCCACCCCCTCCCCATCGATTTCCCAATCGCTCCACCATCGAAACCTCTTTGAATTCAAACAAAAATCACGTTGCTATGGTTGTCGGCGTTCGAAGGGGAGGGGTAGGGGTTTGGCGTTTGAGGGGGAGGGGTGGGGGTTTGGCGTTCGAGGAGGAAGGTTTGGGGTTTGGTGTTCGAAGGGTTGTGCAATCGGGGCTAGGAAATCAGCGGGGCTGGGAAGTCGGCGGCTGGGAAATCGACGGCTGGGAATCGGCGGTGAGGGGTAGGGGCTGGGAAATCACCGGGGAAATCAGCGAGGAAGGGGTGAGGGGAGGTCGGCGGTGACGGACGCGTAGGGAATGGGGAAGGCCGTCGGTGGGGGAGGTCGGGGCTGGGAAATCGGCCGGCGGTGGGGGAGGCCGATGGTGGGGGAGGGGGAGGAGGGGGGTTGGGGCTGGGGTGGGGTGGGGTGGAGGGGAGGGGGTGGGGGATGCCAAAGAGTTAGGGTTTAGGGGTAGGATTAGAGTAAGTGTTAGGGTTGGATTAGGGTTAGGGTTAGGTTAGATTAAGGTTAGGCTTAATGATGGCAAAATCGTAAATAAAGCTAATGGTGGGTTAACGGCAGTTAAGAAAAGGGTATCTGGTGCACGTTTTCGAAAACTCAAGGGTATATGGTGCATTTCTGAAACATTGAGGGTATATGGTGAATTTCTTAATTTGTCGGGGGTATTTGGTGAAAAAAACGTAGAATATATATTCCAGATCCTGATGTTTCTCTAGTGTTGGATCCATCAAAGAAGCAAACCCATGGAAGGATGTCCTCATCAATGATTCTTGAGTCATAACAAGGATAGGTTGCTAAGAAATCAGCTAGAGCTTGACCTTTTACTGCCTTTTGTGGCACATATATCAGGTCGAATTTCATTAAATGTACGCTCCATTTACTTAACCTTCCTTTTGTAAAAGGTTGGGATATCATATATTTTATGACATCTGTTGGAGATACTACTTCTACCGTGAAGGCTATGAAATAATGTATGAGCTTGATTGTGCATCCTATAAGCACAAACACCATTATTCAGCCATGGTAAACCCTTTCTCTGTATCATGCAGGATTCTACTTAGATGGAACATAGCTTTCTCATGTCCCTTCTCATTTTCTTGAGTAAGGAGACTACCAATGGAATCTTCACACCCAGACATATAATCTTTTGATGCTCCTCGTTCCATTCGATTTCTGACTCATGTTTTAATCTTAGCAAAGGTGAAAACTTTTTAATTTTTTAAGCTAAATTGGCCATGAATCTTCTAACATAGCTGACATGTCCAAGGAATCTTTGTAACTCCTCCTTATTAGAAGGTGGTTTGGCTGCCAAACTACTTTTGCCTTGTTTTGATCAATTTTCATTCCATTTTTGTGAATATGAAATCCTAAGAAGTTACTAGCTATAAATCCGAATGCACATTTGAGCGGATTCATTTTTAGGTGATATTCTCTCATTCTAGTGAATGGCTTAACCAAATGCTCTTTGTGTCTTAAAAATTCATTTTATTTCACGAGTATGTCATCCACATGTACTTCCATAATTTTACCAATCATGTCCTTAAAGATTGCATCCATTGCTTGTTGGTACGTGGCTCCAACATTTCTTAATCCAAATGACATGGCCACATACTCAAACAAGTAAAATGATTTTGGACATCTAAAGGCTGTTTTATTACAATCATCGTGTGCAATCCTTAACTAGTGATATCCTGCATAACCATCCATAGATAGAAGATATGTATTTATATCTTGATGTTGCATCTATTAGGAGATCAGCAACAGGCATGGGATATTGATCCTTAGGTGCTACTTTATTTATATCCTTAAAGTCAATGCAGATTCGTATCTTGCCATTTTTCCTAACTACTAGGACTATATTAGAAATCCAATCAGCAGATTGGCAAGGCCTTATGAACTTTTCCTTAAGGAGTTTGTCTATTTCCTCTTGTATAGGCTTTGTCAATTCAGGCGCTAGTCTTATAGGACTTCATGCCACATGCTTAAATCCTTCCTTGATAGGTAGTTTATGATGTACTATTTTCCTATAAATACCAGGCATTTCATGATGTTTCCAAGCAAAACATTCCTTCAATTCTTTTAGAATTTCTATTATTTTCTGTTTTTCTTGGTTGGTCAAGAGCTTTCTTATGTAAGTAACACGTGGATTTTCACTGTCCCCTAAATTTATTTTGTCTAGTGGATCATGAACTTCCTGTTTAATATCCTCACTTTTAGCCCATACTTTCTCATCATCTTTTTCTAAAGATTCAATTTCGTGTAAAGTTGAGCAACATGCATTAGAGTTCATAAGAAAATCCTCTTAGTATTTTCTAAAAACTAAATCTTTCATAATTTGATCAGCAATAGGGGTAAACCCATTACAACATTCTTCTTGGTTTATAGACATAATAAACTTTTATAAGAAAAATACATTCTAACTCTATAAGCTAACAACTAGTGGTTGAGCGTAGTCAGACGCCTGTTGAATATATTCATATTTTGATTGAATATGTTCAACTTCTAGGACGTCTTAGACTTCTTCAATGAGAATTGCACTTGAGTCTTCTATCTCATGGTGAGTTTGTTACTCAATTTGTAGAGAAACCTCAATTTTGATAGTAGGAACTGAATTTAGAGAGTCCCTAATAAGAACAAAATTAGGAGATGTGTTAGACAAACTTTCTCATCTGCTTGTACCATTTCATAAGTGTCACCATTTCATAGGATTAGGACCTAGTGGAGTGATGATGGAATATCATAGTTATAATCTAATCAATCTCTTCCGAGTATGACATTATAATTAGTGCCACTTTCGACTATGAAGAAACCAGAATAAGTAGTTTTAGTTCCTACCCTTATCTTTAAGATAGCCATTCCTTCCATTTGTTCTGACAAACTAGAAAAAAACAGTTATGTTAATTTGTATGTTATGCAAATCTTTTCTAGTTTTTCCTAGTTTTCTAAACACATAGAGTGGCATAATATTAACAGTGGCTCCAGTGTCCACTAATACTTTGCCTAAACGAAATCATTCAAAATCAACATTTAGGAATAGAGCTTTAGTGTGCTTATTATCAACATCAACTGACCTAAAGATTTTATTTATTAATTAATTTTTCTAGGTTAGCCTTTAGAGATGTCTTATTAGGCACTTTCTTCTGAGGTTCATTCAAATAAGATGACAAGCTTTGAGAAGAAGTAATTTTACATTTACTTGCCCTCTCTTCCTTATCAACTTCGTCTGCCCATGATGTAGTATGGGTCTGGAATCTTGGCTGGTCTTTTGACTTTTTAAACTTCGTTGATAGCATGACCACATTGCACTGCATGTTTTGGCTCTCTCCCATTTATGTCTGAGGCTCATTAGTCAGTGGGTCTCCATCAATGTTAAGTCACTGTCTGACACACTAATAAGTCCAAATCCTCATATCCAAACTCTGAATCATAATCCTCAATAAAGTCATTCCCTGGCATCTCTTTTATAAGAGAATCACCTCCTCGAGGCTGCTGGCCATCAGTCTTTGTAGATGATGCACCACACTGTTCCTCTTCGAAAGGCAGCAATTTAGTGATAACATCTTGTAGAGCCTCTTCATCAATTCTTATGTTTGCGATAAGGGAACCCTGCACATTTTGAGTGCTAATCTGAGCCCTCGCTGGAGCAGCTTTTGCACTTAGCTCTTTCATCTTTAATGTCCTACTTTTAGGTAAGTTTTGGAAATCTTGTAGTGGCGACTACCTCATTACTGATTTAATCTGTATATCTCCTTGGTTCCCATGGGACTTTACCTTTCTTTTAAGAATTTCGGGCACAGGAGTTTCACTTGGCTCCATTTCTTTTCCTTTTAAAGAAGGGTGTTACTGTTTCTCGATCCTTGACTTCTAGACCTTTTTTGGAATGGACGGTGATAAGCATATACATAGGAAGGATCATTTGGAAAGATATGAGTTCTAAATATTTTAAAGGCTAGCCTATCCGCACATTGCGAACACATTCCATTCCTCAGAGCCTTCAACCCTTCTATTGCCCTAGTATGCAATGGGAATTTCTAAGCATCCTCTTTATAAGTCTAAGCTCTTTCCTCAGGCATCGCCAGTCTTGGAGTTGGGTTGAAGCTAACAAGCACCTTAGCTTTGGCTAAGTTGGCCTTATAGGCTTCATGGCATGTTGTTCCACTTCTGAGACAACAAATCTTTTGAGACTTAGTTGCCTAGTTAGGAATCCGCTGAATACTTAGTACTGGTCTGTTGTATGTGACCCATTCATATGTCATCTGCACTTATTATCCTGTCCTTCTTCATTGGCTATATTTGGCATAACCAAGATTCCTTCATCAAGCAATTTGTTGAAGAGTTGGTTACCTATTTCGATTGCTTTAGATGCAAGAAAAGTAATAGTAAAAATATTATTAATCTCTACCATACCATAAAATAGTTTGGTTCGTCCATTCCAACTGCATTAACATCTTCATCATCAAGAAACATGATATTTTTATTATCAATTTCATCCTGGATTTTGTTTCTAAAAACGATGCATCAAAAGTGTCATGAGTTACTGCATCATGCCATTTACAGTATTTTTTACCCTTAACTTCCTCATCAGTTCTTACTTTATGCCTTCCTACCAGTTTTAACTTTTTGTTAGATAATAACCCGTCGAAAATAGCATTAAATTTCTTAGCGTCAAAGGTATATGTCATCTTTTGCCCAAATTTCAAATTATTTGGCGCCAGAAACTCTTTCTTCTCTAAAGGGGAACACTTATAAGGTACTCCATGAATGATTTCTGCCACGTCCACTTCTTGTGCAGTTTCAAAGTGGAAGGGCTCCTCATTCTGAGCGAAGAAACTTTGGTACATTGCTGCACTTTTAGCTTGTGGGTTTCTCTCATAACTTACAACTAATTCTACTAATTAAACAAAATCGCCAAAGGCATGACCATCAAACCTTTTTCGAAACTGAATTAACATCCCCTCTTGAGCCATTAGTATATAAAGTCTCTTTCAGGAATGCTAACATGACATCTAATCTTAGCCATTTTGAATCTAGATAGGTAGTCTTCTATAGACTCTCCTAGCTTTTGTTTAATTGTGGCCAGATCACTTAGGGTCACTCCGGGTTCAGTACGTGCAAAATGATTCGTAAATTGCACTTGCATGTCCTTCCAATACTGGATAGAATTTGGTGGTAAAATGGTATACCACCAAAAAGCCGTCTCACTTAGAGACATGGAAAACATTCTAAGTTTTAAAAGGCCATTGTCAGCTGCTTCCCTACACTGACAATTGAACCTAACTAAATGTTCCTCAGAAGAAACTTTGTCATTGCCTGAGAACAAGGTAAAGTCGGGTATGGTAAAAGT
Source organism: Beta vulgaris subsp. vulgaris (assembly GCF_026745355.1). Lineage (NCBI taxonomy): Eukaryota > Viridiplantae > Streptophyta > Magnoliopsida > Caryophyllales > Amaranthaceae > Beta > Beta vulgaris. The sequence continues at coordinate 27,680,116 of NC_079208.1, forward strand.
TTTAGGAAATGTAGTGGTTATATCATTCAGGGTTTGACCTATTTGCCTCTGATTTCTCCTAGAATTATCTCCTACTAGCCTTTGGACTAGTGCCTCAACTTGTGTCACCAATGGATCCTGATGCCTTCTTGGGTATCCCATATTCCCATTTCCCACACCTCCTATTTGATATTATGCAGGATTAGGGTTAGGCTTGAAAGGTTTATTTCGACCACCTCCCATAGGGATCTAATGGAGTTGCATAAAATTAGGATTGTTGCTCCTTGTTCCATTTTCGGTGGGAATGTATGTCCATTTGTGGACATCCCCTGCTGATAAGAACCAATTGCTTGGGAAAATGGAGCTTGGGGCTAAGCATACCCTGGAATATTCCATAATACGGCATACCAGCCATAGTTGGTTAGTTAGGCATATAAGCATAGGGTGAACAAGGAATCCCAAGCATATTTGGTTGGTTAAGAGGCACATATATATGCATTTGGTGAGCTATTATTGTTTGCAACAAAAGTACCTTGCCCCTGTCCTCCTTGTGATGGTCCAGAGTGGTGTTTCTTGTCATTAACTTGTCCACCACCCATAGAAAATGAAGGGTGATGATATCCTGAAGCCTAGTGCCAGTCTGGATCCGCGCCCCGCTGCCATTCCATTACTTCTCCTAAGATTTTCCCGATTACCCTCTCCAAGGCTCAAGGGTATTGCCCTTGTTGGGTGTTCATGGGAGGAACTTTGTGGATCATGTGAGATACGTGGATCTCTAGTTCAGGATGGGAGATATGTACCCTTGGAGGGTAGCCTATTGGAGGAGTATTTGGTGCTATGCCACAACCTCCCCTTGCTCTATTTAGCGAGACCTCTTCTAAGGCCTTTAAGTAATTTCTCGTTTAATTGATAGTGTTTTTCGACTAGTGGTTCTAAGCGAGTAACTAACTTCAGTGGCGAGAGACTTAGACATTGCTGTGAAAGTTTCACTCATAGTATCGTTGATATCTACGAGTATTCGATCAATTTGCCTAGAGTTAATTTCTTTATCCTCCTCACTTATCCTTTGGAGGATGTCTGTTAAGACTCTGGCAGACTCATGGGCTAGAGTTCTGTAGTTATAATCAAATTGTTGTCTTTGAATCTCTTTGGCTTCTAACAGTAAATGTTTTACTATCTCTGTGAACTTTTCATACATTTGATGTATAAGTCCACGACCAATACTACATGGAGATGAGCTTTCCCTTTGTGGGGTCTCTTAACTTTACTATTCATGACCATGGTGAATTGGTTCACCATTGTTACCTTGTACCGTAGTCCCTCAAGGGATTGAAAAACTAGTTTCCATGTTTTGGAAACTTGATTCACTCTGAGCAACTTCTTTATTCTTTCTAGAACGTGTTTCTGGCATTTTTAACGAAAATGACAATAATTGTTTTTTACAATTGAATTGTAATAAGTATGAAGAAGAAATTTCACAATTCGATTATGAATCTTCTTCTCCCAATGTGGCCGCGAAAAAACTTGTTGGTGCAAAATCAGTTTATTGACCTTGCAAACAAGTCAATGCACATCCAATAGTTTGATACTGAATGTCATGGGAGGCTTATTCCCTAGGGATTACCAGTTTTAATTTGATAAAACCTTGCTACCGTGCTTTGTTGTAATTTAATTAATGATTAAACTACAACACCTATTAAATTCAGGCGAAATGCAATAAATAGAGCAAGCAATAATTAATCTTTTAATTAAGGAAAAATATTCTCAGACATACCACAAACTTTAAGAAATATTTTACAACACATAATATGATAAGCCAGGTTGGACAACTAAAGGGAAAGCACGAAGGTTGTTACCTCCATGGTTTCTTGCTTCAGTCGAAAAATTACATAACTTGGTGTCATAACATGTTCTAAGTCTAAGGGACTAAAATATAACCCCATAAGGGGGTTGGCTAGACTAAGGCTAGGCTATGCTAAGAAAAGAGTAAATCCAAGTTGTTGCGTGATGTTTGTTTGTTGTCTTTTGCTTGATGATCATTCTTCTATTTATAGGAGAACGTGTTACGTAACTTCCATGCTTTCTTGGAGGAAAAACATTTGAATAATCTTTGATTCGAATCTCAACCGTCTTCTAGTGCTGAACAATTGTAGCCTTACACGTTCTTCCTTATGTGGATCCGTCTCATGATTGTCCTTTAACCACCTGTACTTTTGCTATTCTTGACTTTCATCTCTTGATGGTCTGTTGACTTTGACTTATGTTGACTTCGTCCGATGGGCTTTATGTTTTAGTTGGGCCTTCATGTTAAGGCATTAAATCTTTTGAGGTTTAATACAATATACGACAATAAATGCTATCGTACATCTACAAATGGTGGTAACACATGCCAAAACTTTGTTGTAATTAATGAACTTCTTGTACATGTTACGGGAAAATAACTCGCTCGGACCTTTCTCTAGTATCATTCTTTCTGTAATAACTCCATGCTATGGCTCTTTGATGGGATCATGCATTAAGGTGAATATAGAACAACTTCAAGTGGCCCTAGAGAAAACATGCATTTTTGTACAAGCAATTGATTATTATTGCTGATTATGGATTGTACTGTAACTAGCCCATATATAGTTTGGTATCTAGTTTTTTTTTTCTTCTATGAATTTCATTTTAGCTTATTTGACCTTGCTATTTGAGCTTCAGAATTTTCAAGTTGACTGCTGTATTTTTTTAAAATTTGTATTTTAATCCATATTGTCAATGTTGCTGTGTTAATTTTGAAACTCATCTACATTTGTTACGAAATTGTTTCCATGCAAGCATACTTTTGAAAAGAATTTTTCAAACTTGTCATCTAGCGAAATCCGTGGATCTCGGTGGTTTTTTTTTTTATGATGACTGGAATCCTCGGATCCATTTTAATATGACCTAATCACAAATGTGGGTGGAAATCTTTGTCATTGCCTTGTGGCATATCTAGAAAAACAAGAATAAGGCAGTTTTTGAAGGAGTTATGTCACGCTCCTCATCACAGTTTAATCATTTCTTCATAGATTATATGCATAATAATGATGTTTTCCACAAGCAAAGCAAGATGAATCAAAAGCCTCATCAGAATATTGCTTGGAAGTCTTCAGTTCACAGTTATCTCAAGTTGAACACGGATGGGTCATGAAAGGCCAAAGACAAATCAAGTAGAGGTGGAGTGATCAGGCGGACAAATGGCTCATGGTTTATGGGTTTCTCCATTAAGTTCCCTGACATCAACCCAGCTGCAGCCGAGTTGGCTACTATCAGAGAGGGCCTATCAATGGCAAAGGACCATAGCATCACCAAACAGATGCACAAGCACGGAAAATTATAATGGAAAGGGGCGGATAAATATCCTCACCACCAACTGAATGCAATCATCTGTGATATGGTGAAACTCCTAAAAACAAACTGGTTGGTAATTTTCTTACATGCGGTGATGCCAATATTGTAGCCCATAAATTGGCAATAGGGATGGCAATTGGGCAGGGCGGGTGCGGAGGATGGTACCCCCACACCCGCACCCGCATTAAATTCTCATCTCCATCCCATCCCTGCCCCACCACCCATTGCGGGGAAATATTCCATCCCCGCCCCACCACCCATTGCGGGGGGAAATTTTAGACCCACCCCCGCCCCATCCCCATTGTACCCGCGTCATACCCACTTCGTTTCCGCAAAAAAAACCACCAAAAAATCTGCCATAAGCCCATTATAGTTGTCTACTTCACAAAATCACAATATAATAGTAAAAGAAAAGTTAAAATACATTAGCAAAGGCAAATGTTTTATTACATTTCAAAAGTGTCTTCAAATACGTTAGTAATATATGTATATAAATAAAATTTTAATAATAAATATGCGGGGGGCGCGGGGCGGGCAGGATGGGGTGGGTATAACATAAAATCCACACCCGCTCCACCACCCATTACGAGTACAATTTTAATCCCCATCCCCGCCCCAATTGGGCGAGGATGACGCGGGTCTCCTACTTGACCCGCCCCACTGCCATCCCTAATTGGCAAGACTAGGCATGGACATGGAGGAAGAAAAAGTTACCCACACCACTCCCCCTATATGCAAGAGTTGGTGAATCCTATGGCTTAGGGTTAAATCTGTTTAGTTTCTTATCAAGCTCCGTGAAGGTGTACTTTGGGTTTATATATTTTGGGCTTATGTATTTTGGATATTTAGTTTATGGTCATATCAGGGCTTGGTCCCCTCTAAATGACTTTGATGTAATCAATCAATATGGTAATATAATGCCCTTATTTTGTGTTAAAAAAAAAAAGTCTCTCTTGACTTAGACTGGTTAGTTAGATTATGACATTCTCTCCCCGCTCTGACTCTCTTATGTCCACATTTTTTCTTCCCTAGCACAAAATATAGCATGTTACATTGTTGTTCTCAACGAGATAGAAAGAAAACATGAAACCAATTTACTTAAGAAATACAATACTAGGCAATAGCTACAAGAATCGGTTGCTACTTTTAAAATACTCCATATATTTTTCTTTTGGTGAAAAGAGTATACTTCCTCCATTTTTTACTTGCAACACCTTTTTTTCATCAGCTCCAATAATGCAATTATTGAATATGAGAGAGGTAGAGAGGAAAGAAAAAGAAGACCATGTAATTGGAAAAAGATAGAGAGAAAGGAAAAGCAAAAATAAAAAGTGTTGCCAAGTAATTAATTAATCCCCTTTTAGTAAAGTGTTGTGGGTAAAAAAAACGAAGGAAGTATATATTTTTTTCCTCAAAATAAAAGATCATATATATTTTAAATAGTTGTGCCACTTGCTTTTTACGGACTCAAATGTACACATCTCTCCTTTAATATCTTTAATTATATATTTTAATAAATAATAATAAACAAAAATAATGAAACTACAAATCAGAAGTAATCTCACGAATCTCACATGAAAATAAGTTTAGATGTATATTAGATAATGATAAGGTGAAGTATACAAACTTTTGACCTTTAATAATGTAGAGCATCAATCAAAGCAAGAAAGGACCATACCAGTTGAGTAAGTATATTAGTGTTCAACCAGAAACCAGCAAAAATGTTTCTTATAATGATCCCTGCATGTTCGCTAGACTATCTGAAGTCCTGAAGTGGGCAAGAAGTAAACTAGAAACAACATAATGTTCAAGCTCCCAGGAATGATAAACTTCCGGAGCCAATGATTATCAACTTGGGTAAAGCATGCACTGAAACAAAACATTTAAAGCTACTTTTGGTTTGTTATGCTGATTTCTTTAAAATCTCTTCTGACGGAACCTCCAAAGTAGCTCCAGCATGCTCCGTACTTGGTTTCACTTCTGCACCACATAAGTATATACCATTTGTTAACCCATAAAGAAAGTTGATCTACACATATGAGAGTTTATCTTTGTAAAGCGGTGAGAGGGACAAAAAAGATAGTTTTAAATCCTTGTAATGTAAAATTGCGCAAGTATTAGCATGAAAGATTCACAAGTCCCTCGTATCCCTCCAAGTTTGGTACTTAGTACCAAGAAGGTGGCAAATGAATCTCAACCAAATATTTGGACATTACTTCTGATAAATAAAATTTGGACATTACCAACTTAAGTAAAATCTCCGTTACATAGTGGTGGAGTGGAGACCTAAAATCAGGCCTTGCAACTGGTAGTGCTATCATTGCATTCTCCATACATATAATCAAAATCACAACAATCGAGTCAAGCAGGACTACAACAATGATCTGTTTTTTCTACTTCATATGCTACCTTGTGAATTTGTGATAGAAGCCTCATTCAATTGTAGTAGTCAAATGGGGACAATCCATTTAGAAATGAACTAAACAAAATTCTAACAACTTGTCATTGAATATAGTTGAGATCATTCGATCACCTTTCAACTCTAGGATTTATCTCTCCAATTGGAACACAAAGAACACAAGGGTCTCTTATCCTATCCTAGATAGAAGTCACTAGAGGCATTACAGAAAAACTAATTGTACATTTCAACCAAACCTTAACACTAGCATCAAAACTGTCGTTTCAATCATTTAGTTGTATGTTTCGCTAGATTCCTGACAACTACTTTTAAAAATCTATTTGATGTACGTACAGAAACACCTTTATATTTCTGCCATAATCAAATTCAAACAGAAAGTTGGGGTGACTGGGGAAGGGCAGGGGGACGAGCTCCTCAATTTCAGAGCCAAATATCTAATATACTCCTATCTCCTCTCCTTTCTGTTGTCTATTTTTCTCCTGCAATTCACAGTCTAAAAAATCATTCCCCATCATGCAACTTTTATTTGACTGAGAAGGCTTAAAGCTATCTACATTTGGCTTCAACACTATCGAAGAGTATGATGATTCCACTTTACGTGACTAGATTTCAAGGTTGCTCCCATTTTCTCCTTCTGGCAGCAAGCCTATATCTAAATCGTGGACAGTAATTGAAGAAGTACTATTGCACGGAGAGAAAGTGACCCAACATTTAATAGCCAGAGCAATTTTTGCATTTATACACTGTTCAAGAATATTCAATTGTATTTAGCATCATAAGTTAATGAATCCAGGTGTGAGAGAGGATATAGGAGAGGACGCGGATCAGAAGAAAAAATAGAAGGTACTGTTATCTCCTATTTATTAGAGAGCCCCAAAGTGAGTAGTTTTCTTGCCTTGGATCTGAGTCAATCCAAACAGCTGCATAGATACACAGCTCAATGCTCAAAAAACGACGCAAAGCCTCAACTTCAACTTTGTCTTCTAAGGAAACATAGTTCCAAATTTGGCTACACAGCAGGGGAAGTGGTTTACTCAAGTTATTATTTTACTACATAGTCCCTAGATTAAATCATTACTAACTAGATGAGAAGCAGACACATGGCTAAAATCTTGGCTCTATTTAGTACTGAAGAGCAATTTGGTAACCACATTTCACAACCCGATGGTCAGAACTCAGAACTCCAATTGAACAGAATTTACCGATCAAGAGTGAACGAGGTCAGGAACTTGAGAGCAAATATGCTGTGCATCTACATTAAACTCAAATACAAAGTGAACAGACGGTACGTGAATGCAACTAGCTATTGCTTTTGTAATCCAGCACATTGAAAGTTCTGGATCAATAAACTGAAATTATTCGACTTCTACAGTCTACTTACAAATAAACCCACCCTATAGAAAATACCCATGCAATAAAGCTGTTTAGAATGAGATAAAAACAAACTCCCAAAAGAGACACCACAAACAAGATACAAATAGTCAGCTAGGAGTATGATCCACCAATTTTCCAACATCCACATTTAGAGGTCATTTGGTTCCTATGAGGAAGCCAAATTCCCATAAAATCCCAATTCACAGGAAGTAAGTTTCACAATCGAATTTACAGAAATTTGCTAAAAGTGGGTAAGCGCACTCCTGTCGAAAGTTGAAGTTGAAATCGAAATTCCTATTAGTTTCCCTCTCCCTCCATTTCGCCATTTCGTTTCATCAGCCAAAAAACTCACCCACGTTCCATTCCTAGGAACTTCCACTTCCTATATGTCACTTAATTCCACAAACAGTTGGTGTGCAAACTAGATCATTGATCTCAACAACATGACATCACCTACTCTTCCAATTAAATAAAAAGCATTACACATCTTTCCAAAAAAACCAATCATTCCCGAAATCAAGATCAGTAAGAAGACATTTTTTATCCCAATAAAGATCAAAATCACATATAAAATATCAAACAGTCGAAAGAAAAGGTAATTACCATAACCACCACGATCATTGAGCTTGGCTTGGACGATCATGGTGGAGACGAAATGAGAAGCTTCACGCGCATCATTGATTAGTTTCTGAATGTCGAGTTCATCAGTGACTTTTCGATTGTCCTCGAATTTTGTGCGGACTTCCTTGGCAGAAGCTTTAAGCATCTGGGTATCCCCTGCAAATGACTTTCGAGTCGCCTTCAAAACTTCTCTATAGGCTTGGAGCACTTCCGCCCTCAACATTTTTCCCAATCTCTCTCCTCCCCTATTAGTCTGAAATCTGAAGCAGCTTTGGTCGTTAATTATTTTTGGTTCAGCGGTTGAAGGGGTTTGTAATGGACTAGGGAAAAGAGATGGGTCCTAAGTAGAAAATGAATTAAATTGAAATGGGAGTAACTGTAATTGAAATCAACTGAACAAATTATAACTGCAAGTAATTGTGAAAAACTAAAAAGTTAGATTGATCAATTGAACTAAATTGAATTGAATTGAACTGATATGTAATTGAATTAATTGAACTGATTTAGACTGAAAGTGAAACTGAACTGAATTGAAACCAATTTAAACTAAAATTATTTAAACTGATTTTTAACTATACCTGAACCGAATTCATATATTACCCAAATTTTTTACTAGTACTTGAATTTGTGACATAACTTAATTTTCTTGATAATTTTCAACTATATTAAGTTCACTGCTTTTATATTCCAAACTCAATTTAAATTTTACTCAACTTTATGATATACTCTCACTAGGGGTGCGAGTCGATCGCAAGCAGACCTCTTCTCTACTCGTAAACATTCTGATCCTACTCGGCATGTGCTCATCAAGCTCGTTAAACTTTTGCTCGACTCGTGCTCGTGAAGATTTGTTTCAACTCGACTCGAGCTCGGTTTGCTCGAGAAACTCGACTCGAGCTCGGTTTGCTAGAAAACCTCGACTCGAGCTCGATTTGCTCGAAAAACTCGACTTGAGCTCAACTCGATTGCTTAGTAAGAAATTACTTAACAATGTAAAAATCTTTTTAGATTTATTTTTTATATATTTCTTAAAGAAAATAAAAATAGTTTTCACTATTTCAATTCCTCAATTAGTGTCTACTATTCCAGCCCATCATCTACCTAGGACAATATGGCTTCAGAATTGTTGGGACCCGTAAGTGTAATATTTATGCATGCTCTACACTCCTTTTTATGGTATTTCATCCCCCATACTCTTTATCACAATCCAATGTGGGACTCTAGGAACATGATTAATTTACTACAGAACTTACAACATTTCTCCATTCCGTACATCTTAGTCTTCATTATGTTCGATGTGGTCTAGGATTAATATAATGTCATGGATTGTTGTAGAATGCGTACTAGAGAGCATAATTTTTTTTTTCCTCTTTTTTTTCATTTCAGAGGATCTTTGTATGCATGTTTAAAGATGAGTGTTAGTATAAACCAGGTAACAAATACACTTCTGTGTTTACAATACTTACTTGAAAAGGCAAGAAACAAATGAAAATAAAGAAAATAAAGCCACAATAATCTTGCCGCCCAACTGAAAGAATTAAAAAGCAGAAAATTACAAATGAAAATCGAAAATCATGCAAAGAGATAATTAACCTGACCAACCTTAATTTACTGATTCAAACTATATCTTAGTCACATGAGGGATGTTAACGATTCAAACCGATATCAAACATGTCCAAGCTCGGTTCGGTTCGAGAATGATTATGGTTGAGCTCGAAGCTCGATGAGCTCAAGGATTAGCTCAAGCTCGAAAAGATCAAAGCCAAGCTCAGCTATGAACTTGAATTTCAAAAATTAAAAGAAAATTCAACTTAACTTACATCCACCGGGTCTTTATTTAGGAATAACCCAATAAAATCTTGTCAAACCCATAAATATAGTATAATTGTCAAGCTAATCCTTATTAAATATGTAAGGCCCAACAATCATACATTACACTCCAACAATCTGCCTGTGGTCGGATGCTAATTAGCGTCTACATAACTCGGACGGTATTTTACGTCCGAAACATTACACGCTAAATAATGTCCGCTTGTGGCAGATGCTAATTAGCGTCCGGCGAAACGAACGCTACAGTGAGTTAAGCAGACGCTAATTGCTCATTTTTTGTAATTAATTTTCTTCCTTTTTTGCTTAGAGCGGACGCTAATTGCACTGCGGCGGACACTAATTTTTTTATTTTATTTTTTTGGAAAATAAACCTGAGTTGTAGAATTTGAATATTTTTTAACCTGTTTTATTTTCCAACAAAATATACTCAAGCCGTCCGCTAATGCGTCGAATTCTGCACTAATGACCTGTTTGCATTAATTAGAAATTCATACATACACTAACATAAGTTAACATAAATTCATACATACACAAACATAGGTTAACAGTCTTAACTAAATTATATGTTCTCACGTCCCGGAAAATACACAAGATAGATATTGTAAACAATTGTAGGAGCCTAAGCTGCAAACGCATCACCATCGCTGGTGGGGGGGTCTCAAGGCCTGGTAAAGGGGAAGGAACCACCACATTAGCTCATCATCTAGCTGTACTCTCCATAGTCTTCTTCATCTGCGCCAGGTACTCCTCATGCATTATGTGCTCCTCCTCTCTCTCTATTTGCCTGGCGAGGCGTTCCTCTTCTCTCTCCTTTTTGCCTTGCAAGGCGCTCCTACTCTCATTTCCTTTGTGTGGCAAGTCGTTCCTCTTCTCTCTCTCCTTTTGTATCTGCTCACGTTCTCTTTGCAACTCGAGTCTCTCTTCCTCGAACCTTGCGGACAACAGAGAAAACATGGAAGGAGTGCAACTGGAGGACGAACTATCTCCCCCCCCCCCTTGAAGACCTCTCAAAATAGAGGTCTACACTCGTCCCCAAACCATGAACTCACCCTTTCTTTCTGCCGCCGACCATCTCAAAGAAAATCTGGTTCGAGGCCTTGTTTTCCCCTCTTTCTTGACATTCAGCAAGAGTTTTGTCATAACTTTCCTGCAAGAATGGATTTAGCAATTTTAAGACACTTAGCCAATGAAAATGAGTGAAAGTAAGTCGTTTCGAGCCCTTTTTTGGGTTTAATGTTCCTATAATCCAACCTCTATGCCTATTTCAAGTTCTACTCCTACAATACTTATTTAGGCTTTCTATTACTTGGTTGTATGATTCTAAGCAAGTTTAAGACACTAAGCCAATGAAAATGAGTAAAAGTAAGCCATTACGAGCCCTTTTTTGGGTTTAATGTTCCAATAATTCAACCTCTACGCCTATTTCAAGTTCTAATGCCTCATGCAAGTCCTACAATACTCATTTAAGCTTTCTAATATTTGGTTGTATGATTCTAAGCAAGTTTAAGACACTTAGCCAATGAAAATGAGTGAAAGTAAGCCATTTTGAGCCCTTTTTTGGGTTTAATGTTCCTATAATCTAACCTCTACGCCTATTCCAAATTCTAATGCCTCATGCAAGTCCTACAATACTCATCTAAACTTTCTATTACTTGGTTGTATGATTCTAAGCAAGTTTAAGACACTTAGCCAAAGAAAATGAGTGGAAGTAAGCCATTTCGAGCCCTTTTTTGGGTCTAATGTTCCTATAATCCAACATCTACGCCTATTTCAAGTTCTACTCCTAAAATACTCATTAAAGCTTTCTATTACTTGTTTGTATGATTCACTGGAAGTTTAAGACACTAAGCCAATGAAAATGAGTGAAAGTAAGCCATTACGAGCCCTTTTTGGGATTAATGTTCCTATAATCCAACCTCTACGCATATTTCAAGTTCTAATGCCTCATGCAAGTCCTACAATACGCATGTAAGCTTTATATTATTTGGCTGTATGATTCTAAGCAAGTTTAAGGAACTTAGCCAATGAAAATGAGTAAAAGTAAGCCATTTCGAGCCCCTTTTTGGATTTAATGTTCTCATAATCCATCCTCTACGCCTATTTCAAGTTCTAATGCTTCATGCAAGTCCTACAATACTCATTTAAGTCTTCTATTACTATGTTTGGTGATTCTAAGTAAGTTTAAGATACTTAGCCAATGAAAATCAGTGAAAGTAAACTGTTTCGACCCCTTTTTTGGGTTTAATGTTCCTATAATCCAATCTCTAAGCCTATTTCAAGTTTTAATGCTTCATGCAACTCCTAAAATAGTCATTTAAGCTTTCTATTCCTTGGTTGTATGATTCTAAGCAAGTTTAAGACACTAAGCCAACCAAAATGAGTGAAAGTAAACCATTTCGAGCCCTTTTTTGGGTTTAATGTTCCTATAATCCAACCTCTATGCCTATTCCAAGTTCTAATGCCTCATGCAAGTCCTATAATACTCATTTAAGCTTTCTATTACTTGGTTCTATGATTCTAAGAAAGTTTAGGACACTTAGCCAATGAAAATGAGTGAAAGTAAGCCATTTCGATCCCTTTTTTTGGTTTAATGTTCCTATAATCCAACCTCTACGCCTATTTCAAGTTCTAATGCCTCATGCAAGTCCTACAATACTCATCCAAACTTTTTAGTAATTGGTTGTATGATTCTAAGCAAGTTTAAGACACTTAGCCAATGAAAATAAGTGAAAGTAAGCCATTTCGAGCCTTTTTTTGGGTTAAATGTTCCTATAATCCAACCTCTGCGCCTATTTCAAGTTCTAATGCCTCATGCAAGTCCTACAATACTCATTTAATCTTTCTATTACTTGGTTGTATGATTCTAAGCAAGTTTAAGACACTTAGCCAATGAAAATGAGTGAAAGTAAGTCATTTCGAGCCCTTTTTTAGGTTTAATGTTCCTATAATCCTACCTCTATGCCGATTTCAAGTTCTAATGCCTCATGCAAGTCCTACAATACTCATTGAAGCTTTATATTACCTGGTTGTATGATTTTAAGCAAGTTTAAGACACTTAACCAATGAAAATGAGTGGAAGTAAGCCATTTGGAGCCCTTTTTTATGATTAATGTTCCTATAATCCAACCTCTACGCCTATTTCAAGTTTTAATGCCTCATTTATGTCCCACTTTATAAAGCTATCAATAATATTTCAATTACCTTGATGTACAGGACTTTGTCATTGATCGACACCTTCTTTCTAGATTCATCCCTCATGTGTGTGTCCATGTACTAGTCTAAAGCGGAAGGCAGCACCCCTTCACGCTGTGCAGCCTACACGTTCAAACAAATTAATTAGATAAAGTTTCTGGATTAAATGTATTCAAGACAAGTTACACTTACCAATCTCTTGGCGCGCTCTGCTGAGGAAATGGGACCCTGGCAATGAGAAGGAGGTACGTTGCTGGTCAAGTCACCTCCTCGCCGGTTCTTGCTGGCCTTCTCAGATTGTGCTCTGAACTCCTCGTCTTCAGCATTATTCATCATCTGCTCGTGAATGCTCACAGACATCCACGTCGAACATACACCATCCTTCTTCTTTACTATCAAGTGGTGAAGATTATCTTTCAACCTTTTGGCCATTTTTTGTCGAATGTAGACCTCACTTGGGATTGAAGCTCCTCCCTCCATTTATATATGGTCTACATGCATATATAAGAAACCAATCACAAAGGGTTAGTTTACATATTATAAACTTAACAAATACGATTTCACCTTGAAAAGAGAAAACCAATGATTTTTTGTGTCGTCATCAACCTGGGACCAGTTCCTCCATGGATAGTGGAAATGTTGCTTGAAGCATTTACTCATGGAGCGAATGACTCCATTGTCTTCAAACCTGATAAAAAGCAATTAAAACCAAGTGAACAACACCAATAAAATCTATTAAAACTAATAAAGTATTACGCTCATAATATAACTTACCAAAGTCCATCAGGGTCCAACTCCTTTCGCTTGTCAATTACCCCAACCCCATGATTGTCCTCTACTCTGACTTCTTCCTCTGCCTTGTCCCTCTCCAACTCGTCATTAAGCTCAGGTTGAGGCTCAGGCCCCTCTCTGCCACGACCTCGACCACTACCCCCACCACGAGAACCACCTCGAGATCCGGCACGTGATGACATCTGCAAATAAATCACCAACAAAGATTGAAGGCATGGCAAAGCTTGAAATTAATCACATATTATAATCAATAAACAATGAAATTAATCATAAACAAATTACAAAACCGTAGTACAAAATATTGGAAATCACATAATTAATCAATTTTTAAAAAGCTTGACATTAAACAAAGATTAAATGACTAAAACACATATAATAGAAATAAATAATATGTCTTACACATAGAATACGACAAGGCGATAAAATGACAAACATATTGTCTTACAACAAAAGCAAACTACATAAGGTAACAAAACACACTAAACGTCATCAAACAAATCATGGTCATCAAGGTCATCCTCGTCATCATATTCGTCAGTCAAATCACCAATCTCGTCGAGTGTGTAAGGTGCTTTAGGCTTGGCCAAATTCCCCACACCATCATCAACAAGCTCTAGTTCCCGACATTTGCAAACACGTGCCAAGTCCTTCCTTGCACTAAGGGTATCTGAAGTTTGACCCTTGACATCCATCACAGTGTTAATGAGTTGGTCGAAAATTTTATTCTCAACATGCATGACATCTAAGTTGTGATGGATAATCAAATCTTTCCAATATGGAAGCTCCCACAAAATATCCTGTTTCAACCAATCTTTTTTATCCTTCTTCAATCGGTTCAGCGCCTCGGGACCATCAGTTGCTTTAGGTAAGTCCTTCACGCACTTCCACAGTTCCTCTCTAGACATTATGTGAGGAGCTACGCCATTCTCAACCTTATTCTTACAAAAAGCAGTCTTATTCCTTCGAAATGGGTGGTTAGAAGGAAGAAATTGTCGGTGACAATTGAACCATGTCACTTTACCCCCATGTTCAAGCCAGAATGCCTTGCTTTTATCCACGCAATAAGGGCATGCCTTCTTTTCAGCAGTAGACCATCCGGACAACATACTATACGCTAGGAAGTCACTAATTGTCTAAAGCAGCGCTGCTCGAAGGTTGAAATTTTGCTTCCTTGAAACATCATAGATCATAGCCCCAATATGCCACAACTGCTTCAACTCTTCAACTAGAGGTTGCATAAACACATCCAAGTTTCCTTTGGGATTTTTAGGCCCCAGAACGAGCAAAGAAAGAAACATGAATGGTTTCTTCATGCACATAGATGGAGGCAAATTGTATGGTGTGAGAATTACTGGCCAACATGAATATTGCTCTCCGAACTTACCATATGGAGAAAATCCGTCGGTGCACAGCCAGAGTCTAACATTTCGAGCCTCAGCGCCGAAGTCGGGAAAGGTTCTATTAAAGTGTTTCCATGGTTCACTCTCACTTGGATGTGCTAAGGTACCTTGCCCTCGAGGATTGTCGGTGCGCCATGTCATTTCCTGAGAGATGTTAGTTGCAACAACCTCTGCAACCTCGGTGTAATTGGAAAGTAGATTAACACTTTTGCAGGAATAAGCTTGCCCTTAGAAGTTTTCTTGTACCGATCACTATTACATAAACTACACTTATCTAAGTGAGCATCGCCCTTCCAGAACAACATACAACCTCTAGGACATGCATGTATCCTCTCATGAGGAAGCTCAACACTTTAGAACTTTCTTTGTGTCATAGAAAGTTCTTCCCATGTGGTTGTTCTAGAGTATCGCCTCATTCAATAAACTAGCAAACCCATCAACACACCTGTGTGGTAGGTTATACTCACACTTTAAACTTCTGATTCTAGAAGCCATCTCCAGCACGGACATCTTGCTCCCTTCATACAAGGGATTCTCGACCGCCTTGAGAAGGTCGAAAAACTTCTTCGCTTCACGCCTTCACCATTCGGTTCTTCTTCAACTGAGTTTGAAAGTGCAAGTATGGCATGATCTTCAGTATTCCCTAAAGCATCCACAACCATATCCATATACAGATTTGACTGAGCGAAAGATGAGGAGGACCCCGTAGCACATTCACCATGACATAACCAGTCAAAGTAATTCGGTTTAAAACCCTTACTGTACAAATGTACTTTGACCACGTCCACATCCAAGTAACGGAAGTTATTACACCGGATGCATGGACATTTTATCTTGTCATCATCATTTAAATGTGGATGTTGTAAACAAAACTCAATGAACTCATCAACCCCTTTCACAAACTCAGTTCTAAAGGAACGCCCATCAAGTCTGTTATACATCCAGCTACATTCCTTCCTTTTCATAATTTAAAACTCTACACACAACTAGAAAGTATCAATTCACTATATTCACTACTTGTTGATAGAAGTACGTACTATATGTAGTAGACAAATATTAGACAATTTATGAATAATAAGAATTGCTAGCAAATCCAAAAGACTAACAACAACACTAGCTAAGTAATAAGTAAAGTATATACTAAGTATATTAACAAATATATAGTGAACATATACTAAATATACACTAAATCTATTATACTAAACATATATTTAATATATACAATCAACTCAATTCGATACAACTAAAAAATACATATCTTTACAAAGTACCTAGAATAATAAGCCCTTGATAATATAAATTTGATATGTGACCATAAATCGTACTTAATTCTCTACGTGTAATAATTACTCAATTTGTCTAAAGCATGTAGCATGAAGTACTTTGTTATTAAATAATAGCAAGAAGAACATAAAGAGGTTGTACAATTATCATTAACAATGTCACTTCACAATTATCATGAATAAATTAAACAAGTTTAATGCAACACCAATACTAAACATGTTCTTTTATCAACAACACTATAACATATTCATTTATCAACAACAAAAACACTGAACATATTCAATTATCAACAACAACAACACTTAACATATTCAATTATCAACAACAACAACAAATTCACTTAACAACAACAATGCAATTATCAACAGCAACAACAACAATTATCACTCACAACAACGACAACTACCAACAACAACTATGAACAACAACAATACATCAAAAATACCAAAAATCCCAATCAACATTAAGGAATTCAAGCCAAATATCAACAAAACTAAGGTATAAATTCATATCTTAAATAACAACTGTAGAAGAGAGAGGGATGGCAGCTAGCAGCGGCGGGGCTCCAGCGATGCTCCGGCACGAGTCCGACGCAAGTGAACCTCAAGATGAGATTCGGCGAGTGAAGCTGAGATGCTAAATGGCACGAGTCCGGCGCAAGTGAAGCTAAGGAGAGAGTGGCGGCGGTTCCCGACAACAATGGAGGCGCGGCGTGAGGTTAGGGTTTGGTAATGGTTGGGGGAGGTTGTGTTGATGAGAGATCGTCGAAATGTGTTTCGGAGGGTCGATTTAGATTATGATATAGCAGCGTAATTAGCGTTCGCCAGGCCGACGCTAAATGGCTAAAGGCAGACGCTAAATTTAATATTTTTTACATGAATGAATCAGCTGCATTTACCGTCCGTTATTCGGACGCTAAATGGCTAAAGGCAGACGCTAAATTTAATATTTTTTAGAAAATAAAATCAGCTGCATTTACCGTCCGTTTCTCGGACGCTGACCTCTATTGACCGACGGTAAATTACGTTTGTTAACTGGACGGACGCTAAATTTAGGATTTCAGACACTATTTATCATCTGATAAAAGACGGACGGTATATCGACTTATACCGTCTGCGTAAAAGGACGGACGCTAATGTTAGACGCTAAAAAGGCGGATTCTTGTTGTGCGAGATGAGCCCCTCGAGTGGAGCTTTGACCGAGCTAAGCTCGAATAGTTTGCGAGCCACCCGGGGTCATTAAGACCCCTTCACTCACTTACATCATCTAACAAAAACTAATCGTCCTAAGTTGAGATATAACAAAAATATGAAGTTAGATGTACTTAAGTATTTTTTTATTATCTTACAAAGTAGATGAAACAAAAATTTAAGAACTTAAAGCAACATGTAAATCAAAGAGCTTAGAGACGATTAATTGAAGTGGAGTATTGTTATATTGAACCAATCTACTGAGTTACATTGTTCTACATATGTTGCAACTGAATTAGATGCTTTTTGATTCCGAAATGAATTCAACTTAAAGATGATTAACTTAAGTAAAGTACTGTTATTATCTTGAATTACTTTATCGACTTACATTGATACACTCATTCCAATAACAACATGTTTCAATTTAAGTAAATGTTTTGAGTTTCAATTACTTTACTGACTTATGTTGATACATCCATCTAATGTAAAATCAATCTTCCAGTTTGACTAAGATACATGAGTTTCAAATTGAATATAACTTGTTAACAATTAACTTAAATGAAGTATTGTTATCTTGATTTAACTTATCGATTCACATAGATGCCTTTAACTTATCCATTATTAACTTATCTCACGTCGATTATATGTTTTCAGTTTTCAAATACATAAAGCTTAATAACTAATATAGTTATATTAATCCATTGATCTAATATAGTAACAGTAAGACATTGATATAATCGACTTTTAAAAAAATGTCTAACTCATCTTTCGAGGAAGTTTATAAGAATTTATATTGATACGAGGCATACTTTTAACCAAACATGATGTAATTTGCATATAACTAAAAGTTTGAATATCGACTTATATAAAATTATCTTATTTCAAATTGTCAAATATATCAGTCTTGTACACATATATCGATGTCACTTTTATACACTTTTTTTTGTGAAGTAGAGTACACTCTTTTTTATCGAGGCAAGTGTCAGACTACATGTATTTGCAACATTAACTTTAACCAAACCCGAAAAACAGTTGGCTAAAACCCGACATGAAGTTCCATTTCTATTGAACAAATACAAGAATGTGACTAAGTTCTACCGAAACCGATGCGATTATTATCGAACTTATGTGATTTTCGTCAATAATCGAAATAAACCGAAACAAAATTGAAGATAACTGCAACATGTTTTAACTGCTATGGATCCAACTGTTAGCTGGTTTAACTGTTTGGATAAAACTGGTTTAAACTGCAACTGAACTGAAACTGGAAAGGAAAACAACTAAATTAAACTGAACTAAAAAGTTTGTTAACTGAACTGTTGATAATTTTACTTGTTGCAAACTGAATTGATATGAACTGAACTATTTAGATATAACCATAACTGAACTATTGAACTGAATTGACACCTCTAATCCTAATTAAGTCGTCAATGAGTGTTCATGGTTCGTTAGCCGTCCCAAAGTTTGGTTTGTGCTCAAAAGTTTTGATCCACTCTCTTTTCGAGTATGTATACACAAATTTCGAGTCAAAATAATATAAGGTAGGAAACAAAGTAACAAAGAAATTATATTTCAATAAATGTATTGAGTATAATCTCTGTAAACAATTTATAATAAAAATAAACTAAGTCATCTGATTCCGTTCCGTAGCTTGAGAGTGACACATGTTGTTGACATGGAGCTGAGTGTGAACTGACGTGTTGTCAACGTCAACCTAAGTTTGAGGGTGGGATGACGTTTTATCAACGTCAACGTGAGTTTGAGTTTTGTTTGGGTATATTCGAATGAGGGCTAACATAAGCTTGAATCTCAGTCGAATATGTTTGAGTGTATCTGAACAGTCGGCACATGTTTGATGTACTTGTTGACTAATTGCAGAGAGAATTCTAAGAGAATTTTATGAGCTCTTGAGAATAATGATTTTTCGGTCCCCTCAACTGAAGGAGATGAGGTCTTTTTATAGGGAATGGAGAACCCTTCATGGACTTGGAAAGTTATGGATTTGGGCCCGTTTATGACTTGGAAGTCTTTTTTACATTTTTCATTTGACCACCTTATTCGGACTATTAATATGGGCTAGCCCAAATATTTTAGAACCCAAATTATATTTGTTTAATTTAATTTGGATAGGTTGTTTAAGTGGACTAAATCAATTAAATTGGGCTAATCATATTTGTTTTAGCTCAATAATAATTAATTTATTTTAATGTAAAACACTAATAAATTTTTCGTGTCTACAAATTGTCCGCTCGAGAGCATGTCATGGACACGACTTGTTGTGCTTTGGCATGACGAGGTCTCGAAGAATTTGAGTTTGGTTTAACAATTAGGTGATGATCACCTACTAAGATTTGTTTCCTAGAGTTATCAACTACCTACAACTCTATTAAGTTCTAGACATAGAAAAAAATAATCCTAATTGAATAAGTATTAGGTTTAATTTTTTTCTTCACCAAACTATATAAATACTTGTACCGGGTACCACTTTCACTTTGTTATAGCCATTGAGATTTGAGAGCTGCTATACTTGTTGGTCTTCGTCTACATAACCAAACATTGGGTTTGACCTGCGACTTTGCAAACCAACTTCGTCTTTTGTGAATCGAGGTAACCCAATACCTTATCTTCTTGTTTCTTTGGTGCGTTCTTTTTTTTTCAAACAATTTGACATATTCTCAATAAAGCCAATATAATAATTAGAAATAAAAATAAACGCCCAAAAATTACCAAAAATTCACTTAACATGTATAAACTCATGGTAATACATAATATAAAAAGAATGAATTTTTTGGCCTCCAAAAATAATTTTCACGATTTATATACTAACAAACACGAAAATGCAAAAATAGTTAAACCAATTAAATAAAGTTGTAAACAGTAGGCACAAATTATTCCAAGGCATGAAATACATACTACACATATAACATGATTCATGAAAAATGATTTCAGCAATTTTAACATTCGTTCAATAATTATTTTTTGCAAATAAGCCAAAAACGCACACAATACCAAATAAATCGAATAAATACTAAAACTCGGATGAAAATTATTTTTCTGTATACAATATTCATACAACATGCATCAAGAATATTCACGTCAAATTTCATCAATAATTTCATTCAAAAAGTATTTTAAACAATTCCTAGCGTAATAATCTAATACCAATTCCGATAAGAGACGAAGGAGATATGAGGTAAACAAGATGGGTGTGTAGAAATGGTCGAAATGCGAGAAGGGAGAAAGACACTTTCTCATTCTCTCTAAGGCTAAAGTGAAGGGGGAGGGGGGATTTAGTTTTTGAGGGCAGCAAAATAATGTGATTGATCATATCATTAAGCAAAGGTTTAAGGGTGCATTAAGGTGGTTTAATAGGGGGGCTTAAATGAGGGGGTTACAACTTCCAAGATATTCAAAGGTTAGCTTATTGAGCACCAAAACTCTTAATCCTCCACACCATAATTGCTGATTTTTGGCCAGCATGACACGCCATATGTGATGCAACATTTCATCACCCAAGTCGGTCCATTAATGAAACAAAAATGCTACGCGACAACACCGCATCCTAAACGCCTAAATAAATAACGAAACTAACATAACTTATAAAATAAATAACTAACCCTTAAAAATAAATATACATAAATATATGACAACATATATAAATATAAACACATTTTCACAACATGTTCCAAAATAATTTAAATAAGAAATTATTTATTTTTACGAAAAAATATCATTTTTAATATAAACAAACACCAAATATAAAAGGTGAAAATTACAGGGTGTTACAAAAGTAATAAAAGGATATGATAAGATCGTAAGTGTATTCTTAAGAGAAAACATGAGGATTGCTAGTGTTACATTTTTAAGGAAGCATGGTTACCTCCTTGTTGTGGATACTAACAAGTGATTTCAATTGAGCACGTCAAAAAAGTACCCTGTTATGTCCCAACAAACAATCTAGAAGCTGACCTTTCAAAAGATATATATGCCGACCATAGTTAGTAATTGTTAGAAACTGGCAGAACGCAAGGGCAAAAGAACAAAGTTTTCAAGGTTGTGCCGTGGTAGGAGACCACTGACTTGAAAGCAATTAAGGCCTGATAACGGTGGTAATCGATCTGGCCGAAAAGCTCCCCAAGGTTTACACAGCAGCCTAGACTGCCACCACTAGCAGAATAGACTTTTGAGGAAAGCACGAAACCCAGTAAAGAGAGAGAAGAGAAGGAAGAGAAGAGAAGCTTTTTATGTGTATCTTAAAGTGATCAGAAGCACTGCTTTTATAGGAGAGAATCAGGCCAAAGAAAACGGAAGGCATTAAATGGGAGGATATAAAGGGATTATCATCAATCTTGTAATGGTCAAAACGTTACAAATCTGCAACGGTCACACACGTGCTCAGCCCGGGTCCAAAAAGTTAGTTAAGTTAAGTTTATTGCCCAAAGCCCAAACCCAAGGCTCGGTCCGGGTGGGCGGTGCGCCCCCGCGTGTGTGATAGCAAGCCCAAACCAAACATGACATCCAACCACAAAAGCATCTCAAGTACCAACTCAATAATAGGAAGGAGGGAGGGAATATAAAAACAAGGAAGCATTCCCTCCCACAAGCAATGTGGGACAATAGAATAAAAGAAGCTAAGGATTTTCAAGCCTTAACTCCAACAGTAATAATGAATCATAGTGGATCAGATCAATTGATCTACACACTAATTATCTTACACAACCATTAAACTCAACAGGATAGTGTCCAACCAATCTAACTTTAAAACATCAGTCGAGCATCTTACATAAGATATCCAACAAAATTCCTTCCACTAATCTTGGGAAGATAATGAAGTGAGTTGCTACAAGAAATAGATATTGTTATTTCCTAACGAAGTTGCATTGCAACTCCGTCAATTCTGCAAGAAACCAGTCACTTCTTATAGGCTACTTGAATGTGAACCATGCAGTTATGAGGTCCTTCCATAAATTAACATCAGTCCAGGGCTAACTTGGAATAAGAGCTTGCAGCAAGCACTATTAAATCTATTTTAACATATTCGAAAGTAACTTGTTTAACAAATTTATTCTTAAATAATCGTAACCCTAAATGTTTATTGTCTTGCATTATGGCAGGCTGAAACTAACATAGCATCAGATTTATCTTTTCATGTTTTGTGGTGTGTTTACTATATACCCCCTCCCTTGTATGGCAGTTAGGTAGCAGTATGGATTTCTTTCATTCAATTCAGGAACTTACAATAGCTTAGGTAATAGTAATGAAATCAAAATGCATTACGCACACAAAAAAAAAACACAAAACAAATTACATCAAAAATAAATAGAGAAAGCCAAACCAACAAAGCCATGACAAAGATGCCGAGGAAAAAAAACAGGATATTAGTGAAGGAGAAATAACGCAGTGAACTTGAAAAATACCAATCAAAACCTTCTTATTCACTCGTAAAAACAAAAAAAATCCTAAGCAATTCAAGAAATTATTGACAATTTCATATCAATAATTCAAGGGTAAACAACTGTTTTGCTTCACATTGATTCATGACTTAGGGAAAATAACAAAAGATACCATCCTTAACCCTGAACTTGTCGCTAGTCTCACCGCTGATCTCTGGCAGCCACCCACAGCAACACCTACGTAATTTTTAAAAAGTTAGGGCATATCACAAGAGGGTATGAATTGACCATTAATCGAATTTTCAATCATAATTTAACTTATCAACAAAGAAACGTCACTTGAGAAACGTCGAGATGCTCAGAAACTTATCACCACCGATCTCCGGCATACACTCACATCAATACTTGAGAAACGTCACATGAGATACGCCAATAGTCGAAGATACATCATGTAATCCCCCACATTTTTAAAGGATTTTCATAAATATATTAAGTTATTTATGTAATTATATTAAATCCAAATGAGTTTGGAAAATGATTTGACTTTTAAAAAGGGTTGACTATTTTAAAAGTCAACTAAAAATATTTTTCTAAGCTTAATAAAGTTTGTAATATTTTAATTAAGCGTGTTTTAAATAAGAGTTTAATTATTAAAAGTATATTTGAAAAGAAACTTAATGGAATCGAAAGCCCAAAAGAAATAAAAAGGGAAAGGATAATTTGATGACTAAAGTCCTAACAAGCCCATCTTGTTAGTCATCAAAGTTTTAATTATTGAATTCCTTTTCCTAAGCCCAATAGGATTAGCCTATTGTTTTAATTATTGAATTCCTTTTTCCTAAGCCCAATAGGATTAGCCTATTTAAATATCCTAAAACCCAAATATTTTTGCCCTACACTTTATTTTCTCTCTCCTCACTTGCACGTGAGTTCCGAAATCCTTCCCCCTCACTCGACATTTTCTCTCTCTTCTTCCTCTTGAGCGTGAGTTCCATTGTTTCTCTCAAAAATCGTTTCTTCTTCGCTAAGTAACGTTTCTTGTCGAACAAGAAACGTCACAAACCTTTTCTTGAAGCCGAAAAAGTGATTTCCGCCGGTCCTTGTTGCTGTCCCAGCCTCGGCGCCCTCTTTCCTCCTCTTACTTTGGTTGTTTTCTTTACTTCTCCTTTAAGATTCCATTAAAGTTCTAATATTTTTTTTTTTTTATTTTCATTATGTGATTTCAATTTTTCTTGCCTAAATTCATGTGACTATGAATTTACTTACGTGAACAACTGTATGAATATTAGTGAACATTCCATGTTGAAACTTAGTGAAATTGTATGTGATGCGATCTTTAGTGATCAAATCAAGTATTGTCTTGCTTAGATGTCTATACTAGTTTTCTGGAGCCTGAGTAGAGTTATATTACTTTCAGGTCCCGAAGTAGAATGGCTAACAACACTGAACTAGCTGACGCTATTCGCCTCTTGGCGGAGAAACTGAACCAGGACAAGGTTGAACGTCCAGAGACTGCTGGAGAGATGTTCGAAAGACTGTCCAAAGTGAAACCACCTTACTTTAAGGGACAAGCTGACCCTACTTTCCTAGAAAACTGGATTAGGGAATTTGAAAAGTTGTTTGAGGTAGTGAATTGCCCTGCTGACATGAGAGTAGGACAAGCTGTTTTATACCTAAAGATGAGGCTGACTTGTGGTGGAGAGAAAATGGGGCTAGATTGAGTGCTGCTGAGGGATTCAATTGGGAAGCCTTTGTGATTGTGCTGAGAGGAAAGTTTTCCCTGCCTTCATGAGGAAGCAGAAAGCCCAAGAGTTCATCAACCTTAGAATGGGTAGTATGACCATTTCTGAATACTATAGTAAGTTCATAGCCTTGTCTAGGTTTGCACCTGAGGTTGTAGCTACTGAGGAGCTTAAGGCTCAGAGGTTCGAACAGGGATTGACTGATGAATCCAGCTGGGATTAGGGGGTGAGACCTTTACATCCTTAGATGTAGTGTATGGGAGAGCTTCTCATATTTATGGTTGCAATCGAGAAGAGATAAGAAGGCTGGAATAGTTGGTGAGAAGAGAAAGGAGGTTAGTACTGGAGGAAACCAAGGTAACTTTAAGAAAAACCGGAATGGGAATGGGAACTTTCAAGGAAGGAACAACCAGGATAATCGTAGTCAGGGTAGACCTGAGAGGGTTCACAATTGTAAGTTCTGTGACAAAAACCATCCTGGGAAAGACTGTAAGGAGAGCCAGTGACCTGTCATTACTGCCAGAAGAAGGGTCCAGAGAGTATGAGTGCTACGCTAACACGGAAAGGTTTGAGATTCAGGGAAACGGTAATCAGGCTAGACCAGGGTCTAATCAAATAGGGAACCAGGGTCCTAAGCCTGGAGGTCAGAATAACCAAGGGAACCATAGTAGGCCTGCTGCTAATGATAATTCTACCCAGAACAAACCTGCAGGAAAAGTGTTCGTGATGAGTCATAACGAGGCAGAGAGATCTGCGGATGTGGTAACTGGTAATTTCTCTATCAACTCAGTTTTCGTTAAAACGTTATTCGATTCGGGGGCTACTTATTCTTTTATTTCGCCTTCTGTTTTAAAGAGTCTGGGATTGGTGGAGTATGAGTCAATTGACTTGTCTGTTAGTATTCCTACTGGGGAAGTCGTTAAGTGTACTAAGTTTTTAAGAACTTACCTTTGAAGATAGGAGGGAGTGTTTTCCATCCGATTTGATCGAGTTTAACTTAGGAGATTTAGATGTGATTCTTGGGATGAACTGGTTGAGTCATTACAAGGCCAGGATCGATTGTGAAGTCCAGAAAGTAGTGTTGAGAAACCCTTCGGGAAAATTTACCTCATATAGACGATTTGGGAAACCTAAAAACTTTGGGTGATCTCTGCTCTACAAGTGCAGAAGTTGATGAGAAAGGGTGTGAGCTGTTTTTCTGTAGTGTGCAAGATGTGAGTAAAGAAGCTGAGTTAAAACTTGAGGATGTTCCAATAGTGAATGAGTTTATGGACGTATTTCCGAGTGAAATTTCAGGATGCCGCCTGCAAGAGCTGTTGAGTTTACCATAGACTTAGTTCCTGGAACTGCACCTATATCTAAGGCACCTTATAGAATGGCACCTCCTGAGATGAGTGAGTTAAAGAGCACAATTGCAAGAACTTTTGGATAAGGGTTATATCAGACCTAGTGCATCGCCTTGGGGAGCTCCTGTTTTGTTCGTGAAGAAAAAGGATGGGAGTATGAGATTATGTATAGACTATAGGGAGTTGAATAATGTTACCATCAAGAACAAGTACCCTTTGCCTAGAATAGATGACCTATTCGATCAACTAACGGAGCTAGTGTGTTCTCGAAGATTGACTTACGTTCAGGATATCACCAGTTGAGGGTAGCTGATAAGGATGTACCTAAGACTGCCTTTAGAACGCGTTATGGTCACTACGAGTTCACTGTAATGCCATTTGGGTTAACAATGCTCCTGCTATATTTATGGATTTGATGAATAGAATCTTTCATGAGTTTTTGATAAGTTCGTAGTGGTTTTCATCGATGACATTTTGATTTATTCGAGGAATGAAACCGAACACGATGAACATTTGAGGATTATCTTAGAAACCTTGAGGAAGAACCAATTATATGCCAAGTTCTCTAAGTGTGAGTTTCGTTTGGAGAAAGTAGCATTCTTGGGTCATTTTGTGTCTAAGGAAGGAGTTCTGTAGATCCTGCTAAGATTCAAGCTGTGAGTGAGTGGCCAACTCCAAAGAGTGTGACGACATTAGAAGTTTCTTGGGTTTAGCTGGCTATTATAGGAGATTTGTGAGGATTTCTCGAAGATAGCGAGACCTATGACGAATTTAATGAAAAAGGAGTCCAAGTTTGAGTGGAATGAGAAGTGTGAGGAAGCCTTCCAGATCTTGAAGATCGTTTAACCACTGCACCTGTCTTAACCCTACCTGATGGGAATGAGGGATTTGAGGTCTATAGTGATGCTTCGAAGAATGGTTTGGGTTGTGTATTGCAACAGAATGGAAGGTAATAGCTTATGCATCGCGTCAACTGAAACCTTATGAGGCTAATTACCCTACCCATGATCTAGAGTTAGCTGCCATAGTATTTGCATTGAAGATTTGGAGACATTATCTTTATGGGGCAACTGCAAGATATTCACAGACCATAAGAGCTTGAAATACATATTTACCCAAAAAGACTTGAATATGAGACAAAGGAGATGGCTAGAGTTGATTAAGGATTACGATCTAGACATCCAGTATCATGAAGGGAAAGCCAATGTGGTGGCTGACGCCTTGAGTAGGAAATCGAGTCATAGCTTGAGTGCTTTGATAGTCCCTGAGGAGTTGTGTAGAGATATGCAAAGGTTGAACCTAGAAATTTTAAATCCTGGGGAAAGTGAGGCTAGACTCAGTAACTTTCTTTGGGAGTGTCATTTTCGATGAGATCATTGAGGGTCAAGTTGGGGATGAGCATCTAGATAAGATAAAAGAGAAAATGAAGCAAGGTAAGGAATAGACTTCAAGATTCATGAGATGGGAGTCTAAGGTTTAAAGGGAGGTGGTGTGTACCACAGAAGTGTAACGACTCTAAAAGACGTCTTATGGATGAGGGCATAATACTCCGTATTCTGTGCACCCTGGGGGTGACAAGTTGTATAAGGATCTTAAGGTGATATATTGGTGGCCGAACATGAAACGAGAGGTAGCGAGTATGTGTCTAAGTGTCTAACCTGTCAGAAAGTGAAGATAGACCATAAGAGGCCCATGGGGACAGTCCAACCATAGAGGTTCCTGGATGGAAGTGGGATTCGATTTCTATGGACTTTGTGACTGCCTTACCCAAGTCGAGGAGTGGAAATGATACCATTTGGGTTATAGTGGATAGACTGACCAAGTCCGCTGTTTTCATACCTATTAAGGAGACATGGAAGAAGAAGCAACTCGCTACAACCTATATCAAGCATGTAGTGAGATTGCACGGAGTCCAAAGGACATTATTTCAGACCGTGACTCTAGATTTCTATCAAGTTTTGGAAGAAGGTCAAGCAAACCTTGGGACAACATTAAAGATGAGTACCGCCTTTCACCCTGCGACCGATGGTCAGACTGAGAGACTAACCAAACTATGGAAGATATGTTGCGAGCTTGTGCTATAGATTTTCAAGGAAGTTGGGAGGACCAATTAGATTTATTGAGTTCTCTTACAATAATAGTTACCATGCGAGTATCAAGATGGCACCTTTTGAGGCGTTATATGGACGGAAGTGTAGAAGTCCCATTTGCTGGAATGACTATAGTGAGAATGTAGTTTTGGGGACGAATTCATTGAGGAGACCGTCAAGAACGTTAGATTGATTCAGGCTAGAATTCAAGCTGCGCAAGATAGGCAGAAGAGTTATGCAGACTTAAAAGCGCGAAGATGAGTTCGCTGTAGGTGATAAAGTATTCCTGAAAGTATCACCCACAAAGGCGTTATGGATTTGGGAAAAAGGGCAAGCTGAGTGCTAAATATGTAGGCCCATATGAGATTTTGGAGCGCATTGGGAAAGTAGCTTATAGATTGGCATTGCCAATGGAGTTTGAAAAGATGCATGATGTATTTCATATATCCCAATTGAAGCGCTATATCCCTGATGAGCGCCATGTGTTAGAGCCTGAACGAGTGCAGATAGATAGTAGCCTCACTTATGAGGAAAGACCTGTCAAGATTCTCGACAGGAAAGTGCGTAGTACGCGTAACAAGGATGTTCATATTGTCAAAGTTCTTTGGTCTAACCACGAGTCAGAAGAGGCAACGTGGGAAGCCGAAGAGGATATGAAGAAAAAGTATCCAGACCTATTCCTTGAGGTGAGTTACGAGGGCGTAACTCGTTTTCTTTAAGGGGGTAGAATGCGATAAATTTCGCGCTTTTTGTCTATTTTTATGACATTTTCATGTATATTGTATGCCTATGTTGGGCAATTTGCACATGTTAGTGCAAAAGAAGTAGAGTCTCCGCATAAGAAAAGTGTTCTAAGTAACACAAGTGTTTTAAAAATGGGAAAGTGCACGAGAGGCACTACCTTTTCTCAAAAGTTTTCGAAATGTTAGTTAAACTTTTGAAAGTACGAGGGTTTTGTGTTAAGTTTCGGGACGAAACTTCTTTTAAGGGGGGTAGACTGTAATCCCCCACATTTTTAAAGGATTTTCATAAATATATTAAGTTATTTATGTAATTATATTTAAATCCAAATGAGTTTGGAAAATGATTTGACTTTTAAAAAGGGTTGACTATTTTAAAAGTCAACTAAAAATATTTTTCTAGCTTAATAAAGTTTGTAATATTTTAATTAAGCGTGTTTTAAATAAGAGTTTAATTATTAAAAGTATATTTGAAAAGAAACTTAATGGAATCGAAAGCCCAAAAGAATAAAAAGGGAAAGGATAATTTGATGACTAAAGTCCTAACAAGCCCATCTTGTTAGTCATCAAAGTTTTAATTATTGAATTCCTTTTCCTAAGCCCAATAGGATTAGCCTATTGTTTTAATTATTGAATTCCTTTTTCCTAAGCCCAATAGGATTAGCCTATTTAAATATCCTAAAACCCAAATATTTTGCCCTACACTTTATTTTCTCTCTCCTCACTTGCACGTGAGTTTCGAAATCCTTCCCCCTCACTCGACATTTTCTCTCTCTTCTTCCTCTTGAGCGTGAGTTCCATTGTTTCTCTCAAAAATCGTTTCTTCTTCGCTAAGTAACGTTTCTTGTCGAACAAGAAACGTCACAAACCTTTTCTTGAAGCCGAAAAAGTGATTTCCGCCGGTCCTTGTGTAACGCCCCGACCTCTAATCATCATTATTAGGTTAATTAGAGAGTCATTAGCAGCGGAACCTAGAGGGTCGGTGCGTTACCGCCGTACTTTCCGAGTGGAAAGCACAAGGCTAACATATACTCATAACTTAAACATATTATAACTTAAAGCATCTTAATTGTCCCTTTAACAAAACTAAAGTTGAAACTTAGCAACTGACATAGTTTGACATAAACTAAACCCTAAGTATTTTAAGAAAGCTTAAAATTAAACAACTCCTCACAGCTACGCCATCCCGTTATCATCACCAGTACCTAAAACAGAAAACAAATCGTCATGAGCCGAGGCTCAGTAACATACTACTCTAACATTGTAAAACATTTCAATTCATTTTGTTAGCAAACAGGGAGAAGAGAAGATAATAAAATCATTTCACAAACATAGCATTTCATAAATATATCATAATAATCTCCATTATCTTTTCATCTTACTTTATTACTTTGGTAACTTGGCGAGTATCACATATAGGGACGTCTCCCTAAAAACATACAGAAAGGCGACCACAACATAGGTGACACTTTCGATGCCCACATTTTATCAGAAAGGCGGCCACAACATAGGTGACACTTTCGGTGCCCACATTTTATCAGAAAGGCGGCCACAACATAGGTGACACTTTCGGTGCCCACATACTTGCCAAGAACCATATTTCACTTTACTTTATCATGTTTTCGTTCCTTTTACATATCATAATTACATTACATCATTGTAATCGTAATCATGAAACATCATTAAGATCATAGCATTATCATACTCATATTTCATAAACATCAAAATCATTTCATTTCTTCGAAAATCATCATATTCATAAAACATTTCATATCCCACAATCCATACATCAACAACATAGTGCGAAATACCATAAAACATCATTCGAAAGGAATTTGGGGTGTTAGCAGTAGACGTTACCTGGTACCGTAGCTACGTTTCCTTGAGAGCCGGGGGAGGCTTGTAATATTCCTTCTCTTAATCTAATAAATAATTGAATATAAAATTTATTACTATTTAATTAGACGTTTCGTTCTTCCTAAACAATCGTTCTTTAGGCGTGAGATTACCCATAAAATATTTTTAGACATTCGAGTTATACTTAAGCATAATTAAGTTCAAGTTTACCTTATAGTTCATACCATTACTTCTAATATTCTTTTAATAATAGGAAGACATTATCAACCTTGAACCTTATTATAAATAAAAGTTAACCAATGAGTAGCATATATTATTACCATCAAACAACTCATTACTTTCTAAATAAACTTAGGTGTATTTATTACTAAACTTGAACCATTATTATCATTAATGTAATGACCACTAATATAATATAATTCGAACTTCTAATATGCTTTAGAAACTAAAATTAATTATATAAGCTTATCAAATTATTCATCCATGAACAACCATAAGTTTTCGCATGATCACTAAACTAGGTTGGTTATTTACTTTATTCTAATTATTTAAAATATTGGCATTAACCTCCTACATTGGTAGTTAATAAACTTATGAAGTTCCTTATACAAGTTTAGTGTTCTAAATATTAACTTACAAAAAAAATTCAGATTATAAGGACTAGTAATTAATTATTTTAACCTAACCTTTTTAATTAATTCTTAGTATAATTATCAACCCAACTAGTCAAAGGTTTAAGCTAAACTAAGTGTCTTAATCAAAACAACAAAACAGTCCACTTAAGCCCAATATATCAAAACAACAAAATTAACTTAAGTGACTTAACTAAGTAAATCAGATTATAAGCCCAACATCATGTTTAGCTAATAAGTTAAACTAACATGACCCAATAAAACACTAAATCAGTTTCAATTTAACTCCATTAGCCCAATATATAAAAGTAGCTTCACTAATATTATAAGAAAATCAGATTTGAGCCCAACTAATACACATGCAACAATAAAATTGAGTTGCAAATCAGATTCTAGGCTCATAACCTAAGCATTTAACAATGTAAATATTGGGCTTGCATTAACATTTGAAATCAGATTTTTAAAAGGAAATGAAAGGAGGGAAGAGGGATATAGTACCTCTGCTCACTTGGAGCAGGGACGAAACAGAGGCGGCAGGGAAGGGAAGCTGTGCTGCGGCGAGCAGGGGGAACGGCGGCGAGGCTCGGCAGCGCACTACGGCGGCAGAAAGTGGTGTTCGTTGGTGGGGCACCAGCAGCGAGTGAACGAAGCAGAAGAGAGAGAGGGGAAGCGAAGGAAAGAGGAGAGGGGTGAGCAGCGTCGACGGCTGCAACTGCGACGTGGGTCGCCGGTGAGGACTGACGCGACTCCGTCAGTCAGGGGGTGGTGGCGCGCAGAGTGGTGGTGCGCTCAATGGTGGTGGCCAGGTGGTGCCGTGAGGAGAGAAGTGAGAAGAAGAGAATTTTTGTGAGTTTTTGTGGGTTTAATTTCTAATTTTCAAGCTTAGTTCTTCTATCAATTTATAAACAGATTTTGGAGACAAGAAATGAAGGTGGTAGAGGATGAATGGTGGTTCACCATAAGAGAGCTTAGAGTAGGGAACAAAGAGGGAAGTAGGGGGAGGTGGTGGTCGGTTGTGTGTGGGTTTGGAGAAGCTGAATATTAGCTTTCTTCATTCCTTTTTCTTTCTCATTTTCTTTGATGTCAAAAAGTCAAATTTTGCTATTTTCAAGTGTTTCAACTTTGACTTTTATCTAAATATTAAAGAGATAAACTACATTGTAAATAAAATCATTTATCATGATTTAAATCGCTTTTCACAATAACTAAAGTAAATATATTTATTTTGGAAAATAATTTTAACCGAAATCATTTTAAAGAAAATTAGAACGTAATTACGCTAATAGACATAATTAATAATTAATAAAACGACATTAAGGTTCGGGGTATTACATCCTCACCCCCTTAGAAAAAGTTTCGTCCTCGAAACTTCATAAACGTGATTAGGTACCGAACATCATACATTTCATTTATAATGTTATTTCAAAATCATATATTCACATATACATATCATTACATAAGCAAATAATGACGTTGCAAAATTGCAACAAGATGATTCAAGCAAATAGGTGAGGGTATTTGGATTTCATTTGGTCCTCAACTTCCCATGTTGCTTCTGATGACGAATGGTTAGCCCATAGAATCTTAACCATAGGGATCACTTTGTTCCTAAGTTGCTTGTCCCTACGATCTAGAATCTCAATTGGTTTTTCTTCGTATGTCAAATCATTTCTTAGTTGTAGGGGCTCGTGTCTGATAACATGGCTAGGATCAGGCATATACTTCCTTAACATCGACACATGAAAAACATTGTGCACTTTATCCAAGTCTGTTGGTAGTGCTAATCGATAAGCAACTTCGTTAACTCGTTCAAGAATCTCATATGGACCAATATACCTCGGACTTAGCTTTCCTGTCTGACCAAATCTCATAACACCTTTAGTATGGGAAACTTTCAAGAAGACATGATCTCCTACCATGAACTCTAGTGGTCTTCTTCTACGATCAGCATAATTCTTTTGTCTATCTTGTGCAGCTTTGATTCTAGCTTGAATCAAGCGTACTTTATCTGTTGTCTCTTGTATCAATTCAGGTCCAATCATTCGAGCTTCATCAATATCGCTCCAACAAAGAGGTGTTCTACACCTTCTACCATAGAGTGCTTCATATGGTGCCATTTTAATACTAGCTTGATAGCTGTTGTTGTATGAAAACTCAACCAATGGTAGGTATTTTTCCCAACTTCCTTGAAAATCTAATATACATGCTCTTAACATATCTTCAAGGGTTTGAATTGTGCGTTCTGTTTGACCATCACTTGCTGGATGAAAAGCAGTGCTAAAATCCAGTCTTGTGCCAAGAGCCTTTTGCAACTCTTTCCAAAACTTTGCTTGGAATCTTGAGTCACGATCTGATACTATAGAACTTGGCACCCCATGTAATCTGACAATTGTACTTACATACAAATCTGCTAGTTTGTCCAGACTCCAATTGTTTCTGATGGCTAAGAAATGTGCAGACTTAGTCAATCTATCAACAATAACCCAAATCGAGTTCATGCCTCGAGATGATGGTGGTAATCCTATAATAAAATCCATCGAAATCGAGTCCCATTTCCATGTTGGCACATCTAATGGTTTTAGTAATCCAGCAGGTCTTTGATGTTCAATCTTTATCCTTTGACAAGTCACAATCTTGCCACAAATTCTGCAACCTCTTGCTTCATATTACTCCACCAAAATGTTTGTTTCAAATCCTTGTATAACTTATTTCCACCAGGGTGAACAGAGAAAGGACTGTTGTGAGCTTCTTCTAGAATTTTCTTCTTTAATGTTTCATCACTAGGGACACAAATTCTTCCTTGAAATCTTAATGTGCCATCATCCTGAATTACAAATCCTGGTGATTTTCCCTTTTTCACATCCTCTTTTATCTTTTCCAACTCTAAATCTCCAGTTTGTGCATCTTTTACTTCTTCTAACCATGTCGGCCTCAACTCCATTACATTCAAACATGCATTTCCTGCACGTTGAATGATTTCCACTTCCATCTTCTTCAGATCATCACTGATTGTCTTGGGTAGAGTTAAGGTTGTATTCAAGTAGGATTTTCGGCTTAAAGCATCAGCAACAACATTGGCTTTACCAGGATGGTACTGGATATGAAGATCATAATCCTTCAGAAGTTCCAGCCACCTACGTTGTCTCAAGTTCAACTCCTTTTGTGTGAATATGTATTTAAGACTTTTGTGGTCAGTAAAGATCTTGCACGACACACCATAAAGATAGTGTCTCCATATCTTGAGAGCAAATACGACTGCGGCTAGTTCCAGATCATGAGTTGGGTAATTATGCTCATGTGGTTTGAGTGTCGGGAAGCATAAGCTACAACTTTTTCATTTTGCATCAAGACACATCCTAATCCATGTTTAGATGCATCACTATACACAACAAATTCATCTTTATCAGTAGGGAGTGTAAGAACAGGGCAGAAGAGGCGTTTCTTCAACTCCTTAAAAGCTGATTCACATTCATCATTCCATTCAAACTTCACAGACTTCTTCACCAATCGAGTTATAGGTAGGGCTATCTTTGAGAAATCTTGAACAAATCTCCGATAGTAACCAGCCAAACCCATAAAACTCCGAACTTCTGTGACATTGGTTGGTCTAGGCCACTCCATTATAGCCTTTATCTTTTGTGGATCAACAGAGACTCCATTTTCAGAAATTATGTGCCCTAGGAAGGCAATTTCTTTTAACCAGAACTCACATTTCTTCAACTTGGCATATAGCTTCTTTTCTCTTAAGAGTTCTAGTATCATTCTCAAGTGTTCTTCATGTTCTCTTGAATTTCTCGAATATATCAGAATGTCATCAATAAACACAACTACAAACTTGTCAAGGTATGATTTGAAAACTCGGTTCATCAAATCCATGAAAGCTGCAGGGGCATTAGTTAACCCAAATGGCATCACTGTAAATTCATAATGACCATATCGGGTTCTGAAAGCGGTCTTTGATATATCTTCAGGTTTGATGCGGAGTTGATGGTATCCAGATCTTAGATCAATTTTAGAGAAGATACTTGCACCTCTTAGTTGATCAAAAAGGTCATCGATGCGGGGCAACGGATATTTATTCTTGATGGTGATCTTGTTCAGTTCCCGATAGTCAATACATAATCTCATACTTCCATCTTTCTTCTTCACAAATAGCACTGGTGCACCCCATGGCGACACACTTGGTCGAATATATCCTTTCTCAAGTAATTCATCTAGTTGTGTCTTTAATTCTCGCAACTCAGCTGGTGCCATTCTGTATGGTGCTTTAGATATGGGAGCAGATCCTGGAATAAGTTCAATACTGAAGTCTATCTCCCTCTGTGGAGGCATGCCAGGTATCTCTTCTGGGAATACATCGGGATATTCACATACTGTGGGAATGTCACTCAGAGAAGGTTCAGGTGTGCTTAGGTCTTGTATATGACAAAGATATCCACGACAACCTTTCTCGAGTAGCTTGAAAGCTTTTGAGGTTGAGATTGTTTTTGGTTTAACATTTCTTCTTTGATAAGAAACTTTACACCCATCTGGTGTTCTAAGGGTTATCTCGTGTTTGAGGCAATTTATGTCAGCTTTATATTTGGATAGCCAATCCATCCCCAAAATTACATCAAAGTCAGTTAACTCAAACTCAACTAAGTTCACAAGAAATTTATAGGTTCCTATAAGAATAGAACAATTCCTATATAGGACATTGCATGACAGGGTTTGACCATTTGGCAAGGCAACATTTAAGTTAAGGAATTCAGGGCATGGTTCTACTTTTAGACTTTTAGCAAATGTGGTAGACACAAATGAATGAGAAGCTCCGGAATCGAAAAGAACATAAGCAGGCATTGAGTTGACAGGAAAAGTACCAGTAATAACGGTGTCATCAGCCTCAGCTTCTTCTTTCTGCATCATGAACACTCGTCCTGCTTGTGGAGGTCCACGTGGAGGGTTTCTGTTGGCATTATTACTTGCATTCCTATCATAACCATAGTTCTGAGAATTGTTCCTTTGCACTGGCCCACGGTTATTAGCATTTTCATTCTTCCAGTTAAGAGTCGGGCAGTTCATAACTACATGGCCCGTCTTACCACACCGATAGCACTGATCAGTTCCTTTTCGACAATCTCTGGCTACATGGCCCCATTTGTTGCACCTGCTGCATTGAGCAACTATCTTTTGACCATTATTGTTTCCTGAGAACCCTGTGTTCTGCTTCTTGAAAGCATTGTGTGATGAAACTTCTTGAACTTTCCCTTTTCTTTTCCCACTCTCATAAACGTCCTTCCTTAGCTTCACTTTTCTTTCAACATTTATAGCCCGATCATATAACTCTTGGTATGACTTACTCATATGTGCAGCAAGCCTTTCCTGGAGATCTAAACTCAGACCCCCTTCAAAGCGGTTCATTCTTTGCCGATCTGTAGTCACAAGATCAGGAGCAAACCGAGCTAATTCATTGAATTTCACAGCATATTCCAGTACAGTCATATTCCTTTGCCTCAGATGAATGAATTCTGATTCCATCTGTAGCTGTAGTGATTGAGGGTAGAATTGATTCCTCATAGCCTCCTTCAGACCATCCCATCCAAACCCAGGTTGATTTTGCATTTCCTTGGCGGTCTTCCACCAAAGATCAGCTTGCCCTTTTAGGTAAAACACTGCAAAATTTACTTTCCACTTATCCGGACATTGGGTGGCATCAAAGAGCTTTTCCATGCTGTTTATCCATTCTTCAAATTCAGTGGGATCCGGCTTTCCATCATAGCTTGGTGGCCTGTGAGCGGAGAATCTTTTGAACATATTCGAGCACTCTTCTGGCTCTGTTTTGGCCCTTTGCCGGTTTCCTTGCATCAGTTCCATCATCATTCTCATAAAGTCCATTTGATTTCCGTTTCCATTTCCGTTACCATTATTTTCGTGTGCATTTCCAGATGTATCTCCAAAGACAGGATCACCTCTTAGAGCATCAATCCTTGCCCTCATTTCTGCTAGCGTAACATCTGACTCATTGTTTCCATTCCCTCCATTTGTAGGTTCACTTTCAATCGTTGCCATTTTCTAGCATCATCAGACATCTCATGTTTCAAATGTCATATTCATCCATAACAGCATTATAAGAAATTGTCAAAACATTCCCTTCCCCGATCCTATCACTCAGACACTTTATATTTAAGAAACTTTAAAACTTATTTAATCATATTTTTATATTACCTTAAAAGTTAAGACCTTGATTCATGATCATTTTTACATTAAAACTATTATCTAGTCCTTCGATTCCTTTTTACTAATTTACTTCATCTCATTAGTTAGTAATTTACGCAAAACCGTGAAGGTTAAGCTTAAGGTATCGAAGCCTTGGCTCTGATACCAAGTCTGTAACGCCCCGACCTCTAATCATCATTATTAGGTTAATTAGAGAGTCATTAGCAGCGGAACCTAGAGGGTCGGTGCGTTACCGCCGTACTTTCCGAGTGGAAAGCACAAGGCTAACATATACTCATAACTTAAACATATTATAACTTAAAGCATCTTAATTGTCCCTTTAACAAAACTAAAGTTGAAACTTAGCAACTGACATAGTTTGACATAAACTAAACCCTAAGTATTTTAAGAAAGCTTAAAATTAAACAACTCCTCACAGCTACGCCATCCCGTTATCATCACCAGTACCTAAAACAGAAAACAAATCGTCATGAGCCGAGGCTCAGTAACATACTACTCTAACATTGTAAAACATTTCAATTCATTTTGTTAGCAAACAGGGAGAAGAGAAGATAATAAAATCATTTCACAAACATAGCATTTCATAAATATATCATAATAATCTCCATTATCTTTTCATCTTACTTTATTACTTTGGTAACTTGGCGAGTATCACATATAGGGACGTCTCCTAAAAACATACAGAAAGGCGACCACAACATAGGTGACACTTTCGATGCCCACATTTTATCAGAAAGGCGGCCACAACATAGGTGACACTTTCGGTGCCACATTTTATCAGAAAGGCGGCCACAACATAGGTGACACTTTCGGTGCCCACATACTTGCCAAGAACCATATTTCACTTTACTTTATCATGTTTTCGTTCCTTTTACATATCATAATTACATTACATCATTGTAATCGTAATCATGAAACATCATTAAGATCATAGCATTATCATACTCATATTTCATAAACATCAAAATCATTTCATTTCTTCGAAAATCATCATATTCATAAACATTTCATATCCCACAATCCATACATCAACAACATAGTGCGAAATACCATAAAACATCATTCGAAAGGAATTGTGGGTGTTAGCAGTAGACGTTACCTGGTACCGTAGCTACGTTTCCTTGAGAGCCGGGGGAGGCTTGTAATATTCCTTCTCTTAATCTAATAAATAATTGAATATAAATTTATTACTATTTAATTAGACGTTTCGTTCTTCCTAAACAATCGTTCTTTAGGCGTGAGATTACCCATAAAATATTTTTAGACATTCGAGTTATACTTAAGCATAATTAAGTTCAAGTTTACCTTATAGTTCATACCATTACTTCTAATATTCTTTTAATAATAGGAAGACATTATCAACCTTGAACCTTATTATAAATAAAAGTTAACCAATGAGTAGCATATATTATTACCATCAAACAACTCATTACTTTCTAAATAAACTTAGGTGTATTTATTACTAAACTTGAACCATTATTATCATTAATGTAATGACCACTAATTAATATAATTCGAACTTCTAATATGCTTTAGAAACTAAAATTAATTATATAGCTTATCAAATTATTCATCCATGAACAACCATAAGTTTTCGCATGATCACTAAACTAGGTTGGTTATTTACTTTATTCTAATTATTTAAAATTGGCATTAACCTCCTACATTGGTAGTTAATAAACTTATGAAGTTCCTTATACAAGTTTAGTGTTCTAAATATTAACTTACAAAAAAATTCAGATTATAAGGACTAGTAATTAATTATTTTAACCTAACCTTTTTAATTAATTCTTAGTATAATTATCAACCCAACTAGTCAAAGGTTTAAGCTAAACTAAGTGTCTTAATCAAAACAACAAAACAGTCCACTTAAGCCCAATATATCAAAACAACAAAATTAACTTAAGTGACTTAACTAAGTAAATCAGATTATAAGCCCAAACATCATGTTTAGCTAATAAGTTAAACTAACATGACCCAATAAAACACTAAATCAGTTTCAATTTAACTCCATTAGCCCAATATATAAAAGTAGCTTCACTAATATTATAAGAAAATCAGATTTTGAGCCCAACTAATACACATGCAACAATAAAATTGAGTTGCAAATCAGATTCTAGGCTCATAACTAAGCATTTAACAATGTAAATATTGGGCTTGCATTAACATTTGAAATCAGATTTTTAAAAGGAAATGAAAGGAGGGAAGAGGGATATAGTACCTCTGCTCACTTGGAGCAGGGACGAAACAGAGGCGGCAGGGAAGGGAAGCTGTGCTGCGGCGAGCAGGGGGAACGGCGGCGAGGCTCGGCAGCGCACTACGGCGGCAGAAAGTGGTGTTCGTTGGTGGGGCACCAGCAGCGAGTGAACGAAGCAGAAGAGAGAGAGGGAAGCGAAGGAAAGAGGAGAGGGTGAGCAGCGTCGACGGCTGCAACTGCGACGTGGTCGCGGTGAGGACTGACGCGACTCCGTCAGTCAGGGGTGGTGGCGCGCAGAGTGGTGGTGCGCCAATGGTGGTGCCAGGTGGTGCCGTGAGGAGAGAAGTGAGAAGAAGAGAATTTTTGTGAGTTTTTGTGGGTTTAATTTCTAATTTTCAAGCTTAGTTCTTCTATCAATTTATAAACAGATTTTGGAGACAAGAAATGAAGGTGGTAGAGGATGAATGGTGGTTCACCATAAGAGAGCTTAGAGTAGGGAACAAAGAGGGAAGTAGGGGGAGGTGTGGGTCGGTTGTGTGTGGGTTTGGAGAAGCTGAATATTAGCTTTCTTCATTCCTTTTTCTTTCTCATTTTCTTTGATGTCAAAAAGTCAAATTTTGCTATTTCAAGTGTTTCAACTTTGACTTTTATCTAAATATTAAAGAGATAAACTACATTGTAAATAAAATCATTTATCATGATTTAAATCGCTTTTCACAATAACTAAGTAAATATATTTATTTTGGAAAATAATTTTAACCGAAATCATTTTAAAGAAAATTAGAACGTAATTACGCTAATAGACATAATTAATAATTAATAAAACGACATTAAGGTTCGGGGTATTACATCCTCACCCCTTAGAAAAGTTTCGTCCTCGAAACTTCATAAACGTGATTAGGTACCGAACATCATACATTTCATTTATAATGTTATTTCAAATCATATATTCACATATACATATCATTACATAAGCAAATAATGACGTTGCAAAATTGCAACAAGATGATTCAAGCAAATAGGTGAGGGTATTTGGATTTCATTTGGTCCTCAACTTCCCATGTTGCTTCTGATGACGAATGGTTAGCCCATAGAATCTTAACCATAGGGATCACTTTGTTCCTAAGTTGCTTGTCCCTACGATCTAGAATCTCAATTGGTTTTTCTTCGTATGTCAAATCATTTCTTAGTTGTAGGGGCTCGTGTCTGATAACATGGCTAGGATCAGGCATATACTTCCTTAACATCGACACATGAAAAACATTGTGCACTTTATCCAAGTCTGTTGGTAGTGCTAATCGATAAGCAACTTCGTTAACTCGTTCAAGAATCTCATATGGACCAATATACCTCGGACTTAGCTTTCCTGTCTGACCAAATCTCATAACACCTTTAGTATGGGAAACTTTCAAGAAGACATGATCTCCTACCATGAACTCTAGTGGTCTTCTTCTACGATCAGCATAATTCTTTTGTCTATCTTGTGCAGCTTTGATTCTAGCTTGAATCAAGCGTACTTTATCTGTTGTCTCTTGTATCAATTCAGGTCCAATCATTCGAGCTTCATCAATATCGCTCCAACAAAGAGGTGTTCTACACCTTCTACCATAGAGTGCTTCATATGGTGCCATTTTAATACTAGCTTGATAGCTGTTGTTGTATGAAAACTCAACCAATGGTAGGTATTTTTCCCAACTTCCTTGAAAATCTAATATACATGCTCTTAACATATCTTCAAGGGTTTGAATTGTGCGTTCTGTTTGACCATCACTTGCTGGATGAAAAGCAGTGCTAAAATCCAGTCTTGTGCCAAGAGCCTTTTGCAACTCTTTCCAAAACTTTGCTAAGATTCCATTAAAGTTCTAATTTTTATTGTTATTTTATTATTATTTGCATGATTTCGATTTGAGTTATTATTTTTATTATGAAATATATATTTTTCGGATCATATGTATAAAAGAAAAATTTCAGATTTATTATTTTTAGTTTTAATCATGAAAGATGTGATTTTTAGGGTTTTAAATCACTAGAAATCGTATATTTAGAGTATGAATATGAATTTTGATTGGAATACGATTTTTATATTCATTTAAAATATTTTCAGAAGGTTTAGAAAATTTTATAGTTGCTGGAAATTCAGAAAGTTAATATTTTAAGGTTTTTAATGGTTTTTAATCACTAGAATAGTTTATCTATACTAGGGATTAAAAATAATGAGAGTTTAAATTATAAAAACGATTTTTAAAGAAGTTTAAAAGGGTTTGGGACGTTTTAAAGTTGCTGTATTTTTTTTAGTACAAGTATTTACTTGATTTTGGTTGTTTTAGGCGGAGAATTCACTGTAGGGGACTTTTAGTGCTTAAAAGTGGCCTACCGTTACGTTTATACGAGAGTACGTACATAGTCTACGTGCTAAATGGTTAGAAACATGCTCTAGGGATGTTTTTAATTTGTAGTATCATGTATAGGACCTTGTAGTTCATATATATGATTTACTGAGATGGCTTTACATGTTATTTGCTTGTATGCTACATGTAAACTAAGAATATGTTTAAGTATGACTTGTTTGTATGGAAGTTTGATGCAAGCAACTAAGTTTAGTTTGGTATTAATTCGTGAGTGAATTAATGTAAGTAAATTGGAATCATGGATTCTTTGAGTTATCATTTATCTTATAAGAACCGAGGATCTTATTTGGTAATTTTGAGTTATACCTATATAAAGGTACAGTTTACTGTTGGCTAGGTTCAACAGGCAAGTTAGTAAGAATAAAAGAAGTTAAAAGAGTCTTGGATGCTAAGTTGTGAACACTTATTAATTCTAAGATTAAAAAGGAGTTTTGTGATGTTATGTGATTAGTTAGTTGTGAGTATTATGTGCTTGGTTGGTGTCAACACAAGTATAAAATGAATGCAACGTAAAGTGAAACGAGAATAGGTTATAGACTTTAGACTGGTGCACGTCTAGAGTTGGACACTAAGGGTTGGGTACATAGTCCGCCGTGATATGTATCTTCGAGGTTGGATTGATCACCATTCCTCTTTAGTTCAAAGGTTCCTCGATATCGCAGGTCATTCTGGTTTACGGAGTCATGACCGTATTTCCTATTTCAGTATAGTCAACTCGTCCCAATAACTATTCCATTTAAAGAAGAAATAAAAGTTAGAGTCTAGTTCAGTAAGAGTCATCTGCAGTTGTTATGTTATTATTATTTTATTCTACAGTTGTGTTGTAGTATCATGTTTAGGATTATTTTGTCTGATATGTAGTACTCAGCTTTGCTGATTACGTGCTTGTCTGTGTTTGTGATCATGGCTTTGCCTATTGATCCTGTGGTGATCCTTCGGGGGAGCAGAGTCAAGAAAGCATTGACATTACAGGTTCGAAGATGCATACCATTGGGGAATCTGGAATGGAGAGGCTTTTGTGACATTATAGTATTTAAGTTGTTTCTAGGAATTTATATTTTCAGACTTTAGCTTTAAGTTGGTGTGTTTCAGTTCAAACATTGTTTGACTCTTATTTTCATAAGTTTAATAAAGTTGGTTTTGTTTTAGAAAGTTTTCCGCTGCAAAATTCTGAGTAAGCCGAAACGTTTTCACACGGGCGATAATGCCTGGGTAATTCTCTAGATTTGTTATAAAAGTATTTTCTAGAAAGAGAGAATTATCGGGGTGTTACACATCACCACCTGAGAAACGTCATCACAATTAAACTCATCACCTGAGACATGTCGAAGATCTCATCAGCGGAAGCATCAATAATTCGCCGGGAAAAAGAGAAAGATGAGGGCGGAACCGAAGACAGTGTGACTTGAGGAGGAGGAGAGCAGTTGAAGCCTTGAGGGTGTGAGAGGAGGAGAAACATACTTGATTTCGTGGGAAATATTTAAAGCGGCTTTTTTTGCGCTATTTTCTTTTGGGTA
The DNA here is from genome assembly GCF_026745355.1 of Beta vulgaris subsp. vulgaris. Classification (NCBI taxonomy): domain Eukaryota; kingdom Viridiplantae; phylum Streptophyta; class Magnoliopsida; order Caryophyllales; family Amaranthaceae; genus Beta; species Beta vulgaris. The sequence goes on from NC_079208.1 coordinate 27,723,707, forward strand.
TGGGTAACGAATCATAGATTTGAAGTGGCCCATTTACTAAATAAGGGCAAAGTAATACATCGTTTTGTCGCCTAATAAAAGAATTGGGCAACCAAAACTTATTTTCGACGCCCAAATATGAATTTGGGCAACAACAAAAAGTTTAGTCGCCCCATAATGTACACTAGGGCAACAAAATCAACTCATCGCCCTTGTTTTCGATTATGGGCCACGAAATTTAGTTTTGTTGCCCTTAAGTTTCAAATCCGTCGCTCAAAACCTATTTTCTTGTAGTGAAACCTGCTCACGGTTAACTGTCAACCATACAGAAACATCGCTTTTTAATTCGTTCTAGCCCTTCAAAGCGCATGAATCTCTTAAAGTTTCTTAACCTGGGTCATTTGGAAAGAAAAGAGTGATATTATCTTTAATAATGCTTCATTCAATAATCATAGAGTCCTTCACAAAGCTGAATTTCTTTTTGAAGAATAGAATTTACGTACTGCGATTGATTCTTGTCAACTTGCAGGTACTCCCTTCACTTCACACATGCAAAACTCCGCGTCTTGCCATCCTCCCATCACTCCTGTTGCTTGGGTTCCGTCACTTCCATCCTTTTTCAAGCTCAATTTTGACGGCTCGATTTCCCATAACTCTGCTGGTGCTGGAATTATCAATGATAACAACCAAAGGGATCTCATAACTGCATAAGCTTATAATTTAGGATCTGCCCCAGTTTTTGTTCCCGAGGCACCGACTTTTCAAAAGGGTCTTCTCCTAGCTTTACAGCAGGGCATTCAACATATCCAAATCGAATATGATAATCTTTTAGCAATCAATGCGGTCAACAACAGTTGAAAAGCTCCTTGGCAAATTCAACTTATCATAGAAGATATTGAAATCCTTCTACTTTGTTTCAGTTCTTATCGCATTCAACACTTATATCGGTAAGCAAGCAAACTTGATGATTGGATAGCTAACATCGGTCATTTAGTTCAGCTTTCATTCAAAATTGATCATTGTATTAAACCCTTATAAATGACATTTTAAGTGTTACCTTCACAAGGACGGTCTGTAAAATATATGTTTTTTTACCTCTATTTAAAAAAAAAACCATTAAAGAATATACTAATCATCATACCAAAAAAAAGAAAGAAAAGAATATACTAATCCCAAAAAAAAAAAAAAAAAAACTAGTAGAGAAAAAGGGGGGCACCCTCGTAATTGCATTTCAATCCCAAACGCATATTTAACCCAAGAAAAACTTCAGACACCTTCAAAGGAAAAAAAATTCCAGATTTCTTCCTCCCTCCCTTTCTCAAACTCGGTAGAAATCCCAGCCCAACTCAGCACCGATCCGAGTTAACTGACTCCAGAGCCGATTTCCATGGCTTCGGAGCTGATCTTCAGAGGCCACGAAGAATCTCACCTGAAATCCGAACCATACTCACCCAAACCTCAAAAACCATGGTTCAACGTCACTCGTCCTATTCACTACCTTCTTCGCGAACAACGCATCGTCTTTCTCTTTCTCGGCATTGCCATTGCCACTCTCATTTTCTCTCTCCTCCCAATCTCAACAACAACAACAACAACAACCCGCGTTGGCAACAACTATAACAACATGCAGGAGTCAATCGGGGGAGAATCGTTCCTTAGCAGCGAGTCAACTCGTATGTTAAGTCACCGAGTTACGGATGGATTCCGATCTGGGAAAGTTCCGCTGGGGCTGAAACGAAAAGGCTTGCGGATAGTTGTGACTGGTGGGGCCGGGTTTGTCGGGTCACACCTTGTGGACCGTCTCATTGCGAGAGGTGATAGCGTCATTGTAGTGGATAATTTCTTCACTGGGAGGAAAGAGAATGTGATGCATCATTTTGGAAACCCTAGGTTTGAGTTGATCCGACACGACGTCGTTGAACCTTTGTTGTTAGAAGTTGATCAGATCTATCATTTGGCTTGCCCTGCTTCCCCTGTTCATTACAAGCACAACCCCGTCAAAACTATCATATCCTTTTTTTTTCCTTTCGTCTTCTTGTTTTTATGTCTTTTATTTGATTTTTTTATCTGGAAAAAATTAGGTGTGAAATTTGGTGCTTTTGAGTCTAAATTGATGTTTTTCATGCTAAAGTTTTTAATTGGGTGTTTTTTTTTTTGTTAAGTGAAAGAATTTGATTTTTTCGGGGTGCATTTCGTTTTCTGGGGAATTTTCTAAGAAAAGTGTGATTTTATCTTTCTGGGTAATTGATCATGTATGGAATTTTTCTTCTATAACTTTTCTTTGATTAGAACTGCATGTGGACCAGGTGTTCGACGTATTGCCTAAGAGAAAATTCTATGAATTTATGAAAGGATTTTTTTTAGTATACAGAACGGTCAGAGCCTTAAACAAAAGGAGAATTTGCTAGGTAATACCCGAGATGAACGAATTTTGTAAATCAAATTACTTTTTTTGTAATTATGATGTCCATTAATGTAGTCGTAGAAGTTAATTATACAGTCGTAGAATCTAAATATGCAGCAATAGTTAGTTGAACATACAATGGAAGATTTGAAATATGTATATGTGATTGGATCTCGGTTATTTGAAGTAGCATTGTAGCAATGTATTAAATGAATGTGAATTCTTAACTAGATGAATTAACAAGACAAATGTGGTGGGAACATTGAACATGCTAGGATTAGCAAAGAGAGTAGGTGCAAGGTTTCTTCTAACAAGTACCAGTGAAGTTTATGGTGACCCATTGGAGCACCCTCAGAAAGAGACTTACTGGGGCAACGTTAATCCCATTGGTACTCCTCTTTCTCTCTCCTCCTTAATTTCCTTGCATTATCACATGGTTTGTGCATAGTTTTCTCACAAAATATGTGACGTATAATATAAAGTTTTTGGGTTGTATTTATTGTAATTGCAAAACATGTGTCGATGTGATATGGGGAGCGTTATGAATTTTGTTCAAGGTTCAATTTTGTCATTTCACATGTACAGTACTCATAATACTTTCTTTGTTTGAAAATGCTTAGTGTGAGTTTATGCTCATACTCAACTCCAGAGTCAACTCTGCCACATCAATCCACTACTTTTTAATTTTAGAGACTCACTTCAGACTCGTTTTAAGTGGTTTAGAAATTTAACCTCTTGCATGATAGTCTTGGATGGAAACTTGAATTATCAAACCCATTCCAAAACTCTTACGGCTCGTTTGGTAATGAAATATAGTGTAAATGTGTAAAGAAGTTCTTATGTCAATGACCATGAAAATGGAACTTTATGACAAAACATGAGTTTTCCTTTATAAATTTCCATTACCACCTAATATCATATTCTCAAGTGGTAATGGATTATAATGAGTTTTTAGGAAGAAAATGGAAATTTTGAGATGAAGTAGCATTACCATAATAAAGACATTGAATTTGTAGTACAAATTTACACTAAAATGCATCACATTCCCACCATTTATGACCTCTTACCAAACGAGCCGTTAAAGTCTTTGCTCAAGACTGTCTCCTTCAGACTCCCAATATTCATACCCTTAGTAAACTCTTTCGAACACGCTTGCCTATACATAATTTTAACTACTAATATATTCTGAATTTGTTAATTTTAGAATTATAAAAAGTTGATATTGTGAAAATATTCATCGAGACGATTCTAACAAGATCCTACATGTTTATACTTTTTCGTATATAAAAATCACAAAACACTGTTATAGGATTTTATGTATTCTCTCAATCTATATTTACTTGTTACAGTACATTTTCTAAATGGAAAAGCAAACTATTATTCAGATTTTTTTTTACAAGTGTAGTTATGTACTTATGTCTAGTCTTATTAGATTCGATGTTTGATAATTTTTATTTGAATGGAATAAAAGATATTCACGTTTTTTTAAACTTTGCAAAATCTCTTCCGTTTCGTTTTAAAGGTAACAAATGCACTTTTACGTATATTGAGACGTTATTTTGACCAAAAATATCTATAATTACATATAAGTAAAAATTATAAAAATCACATTTTATGAAAATATGTCACAATACGAATTTGACAAGATTCCACCTGATTATGTTTTTCATTATGTATAAATTATAAATTTTAGTCAAAGTTTATAAAGTGCTTTTGTTGTATTTAATTCAGAGCGGAGGAAAGTAATAGCTGAATAAGGATGGAGGGAGTATTAAATTAGGAAGACATTTGAATGAAAATTTAGGTTAGCATAGACTTTATGAGCTTTGCTAGCTTGCGTGGGAAAGTAACAGAAACATATGCCACGTGGACCTATTGTTCGTTGAGTGGAAAAAAAGTACAAAGGCCACTTTTTTGGGGTTTTCCTGCTTTTTCCCCCACTTTTGGGGTTGTGGAATTAAGAGAAATGAGCCACGTGGTTGTTGGTGGTCTGAACATTTGTTTAGATCTGCTCAGATCTATCATGAAAAAACCCGTGATTTGCGGGACCACTAATCAAGGAGCTCTGTTTCTAGTCTCAAGCAAGTTGTACCTAAATGGGAGCAGAACTGAAATTCTTTGTTAAACAAAGAATTAGCAGCAGAATTCCAATAAGTAATACAAGTCATTTTCTTCCATTTGCCTAACATATTAGACTAGGGATCTTTATTGACTTGCTCACTATGGCTGAATGGCACATATCTTTTTTTTTTTTTTAATTTCATTTGGAGAGTTGTGGGTTCTAGATATTTTCACTTCTAAAAGAAAACTCTTGGTAGTACTTTTCTTAGAGTTGTGAAGTGGCTTTCATCTTGGTAAAGTAATTCTCATTAGAATTGTATGAACTATTGGTACTTGTGTAGGACACGGGTATTGTGCAAGTGTCTGACGTGAATTGTGCAAGTGTCATTTATATGGTGTAGTGTCGATAATTCAACACGGGTATTTGAGGTTTAATGAAGAGTTAAGAGTTATATAGGTACGAATAATGATGCACCTATCACATTGGAAAATATACTTTTAAGTCAGTAATTTGTATGAAATAGCTTCACATTAACATACGGTGAGAACCAGGGAGGGGGGATATTCTAGGGATGGTGACTCATTACTTGTAGGAAAGTATCTTTTTAATGTATTGAATATTTGTAGTGTGAGGCAGTCGTCTCACCTAGGAGTCTAGTACTTCTTTGTTCATTAGTAGAATGCGAAAATATTAATTTTTTTTGGATGTGTTGGGGTTGGGTGACGTGGAGCTAATAGATTTTTTCTGGAAAGTATTTGTGTTCCTGCATTTGGTGTAGATCGTGGAGTTAGTAGCTAATAATATTTTTAATTAAAAAAAATATTCGTAAGAATTGTGGTGGACGTGTTTTAGGTGTTCGAAGTTGTTATGATGAGGGAAAGCGTACGGCAGAGACATTGGCCATGGACTACCACCGAGGCGCTGATGTCGAGGTCGGTACTGACTCAATTAATTAAATATTTTTGAGATCCAGCAACTAATCAGTGATCTATTTTATAATTATACTTTGGGCAACTTCTTGTTTTCTAATGTTTGTCATTCTATACAGGTGAGAATTGCTAGGATTTTCAACACTTATGGGCCTCGGATGTGCATTGATGATGGTCGCGTTGTTAGCAACTTTGTTGCACAGGTAACAAGAAAATTACATGCTTCTCTTTTAGTAGATAAGTAGATTACACTTATTTAGTACTGTGTCTGAACTTGGTTTGCTTCTAAATTTAACTGAGACATATTTCAGGCGCTGAGGAAAGTTCCCATGACTGTTTATGGTGATGGTAAGCAGACCAGGAGTTTCCAGTTTGTTTCTGACTTGGTAAGTTTTTCTCTTTGATTGCAGCCGGTTGTTCTTTACCTTTCATTAGCACAGCTTGGTAATTACAATGAGTTTCTTTTTACTATATGTTTGATGATTTGTTGTAGAGTGGTATCTTGATATGCTAAGCATCTTCTTTTACAAGGGTTCATTTTAATGATTAAGCCATAGTTTACTACTGCTTTCGTTTCTTTTTAATTGCCACATTGTGTTATGCACAAGAGTCTAGGCAATGTGGAGGGTTCTTTTTGACCCATTTAGGCTCCGTTTGATAAGGCGTAAAACATTTTTATGAAAAATTAGTTTCCTCTATATTCAATTTTACATTGTTTGGTTTGCAAAGTAGTATAAAACTATTTTCCCTAGGAGTAAAATTGCTCTATCAATGATAGAAAATTATTTTCCCTTCCTTTTCCTTATCTCTATTGTACACTCCTCTTACTAACTCCTTACTTTTCCTTTCATTTTTCTTATATAGAACTAAATAATGAAAAATTAATTTTGGAATTGTTTTTTTCTTTGTAAATTGTTTTCCATGAAATCATTTTACAATGAAAATGTCTTAAAACCAAGCAAATGAAGCCTTAATGTAAAATATGGGGTAAAAGTAAAAAAAAAAGAGTACTTTTTGGTGGAATAAAAGGAAAACAAATACTATATCCGTTCCGTTTAATAGTTACACTCTCACTTTCGACACTACTTACAAATTTTGCTTTGACTATCATTTGTGATTTATAATTATGTAAAAATATAGTCATGTGGGGTCTTGTTTGATTCGTCCCGATATGTACATTTATATCGACTTTTTACAAATACAAAATTAGAGATATAAAGTTCAAAGGAGTGAATCGGAATGCGTGAAAAGTGTAATTGTAAGTGTGTAACTATTAAAAATAAAACGGTGGTAGTATGATAGTATTAATTTTTGGCGGATCAATTACCCCCAAATAAGGATAGTTTAAACAATATAGCAATTAAAAATAAACAAAAATTTAAGAAAAAATGTAGCAATTAGAAAAAACGGAGGGAGTAGATGGTGGGTTGATCCCATGTGAAATGGCATCTATACTTGCAGAAAATGGTTTTACTAGTACAACTTTTATGCTTGTAGTGGTTGTGACGAACTGGTGAACTGGTGATGCCTGGTTATGTTGCGTAAAAGTGAAGTCTATAAGATCAAAGCTAGTAATGCGTAAATAGTTTACCTAACTGTTATCGATCTTTTATTAATGTATGTTGGGATGGAAAGTTAATGGTAATAACTGAGAATCAATTGTGGATTGGAAAAAAATAATATTCGGGTGAATTTAAGAATTAATTGTAGTTGTTTCTACTTTGTTCTTCAACAACAAAAAGAAACAAATGTTGAACATTTGTCAAATGCATGGCTGAGCTTTGAAGCGAGCCATCTCAATAATAATAATAAAGTTGCGCCCTTTATGGAGATAACTTACTTAACATAAGAAAAGGGTCCCCAATGTTATATAATTTTATTGCATTTGTAGGTTTCAACAGAAGGATTTGCCTTATTTTGTGCTTAAATAGTTCTGCGCACTGAATATGGTGATCTATAGCACTAGTATTTTATGTTGCACTTGCACATGGTCCCCAATCAATACAACCTTTGCCTGTACGTTTATCTGTAATGAGTTTGTCCTTTTTCCTACATCAAGTAGTTGAAATTAATAGTGAAGTTTGATGAAAAAAAATATCTTAAGTTGCCGTGCGTTTTACTTTAAAATGTTCTACTTTAATCTAATTTTTAAACATCTGGGATTTTTACTAGATATTTATGTAATCTGTTTTTGAATAACAGGTTGAGGGTCTAATGCGCCTTATGGAAGGTGAACATGTGGGTCCTTTTAATCTAGGGAACCCTGGTGAATTTACCATGCTTGAACTTGCCAAGGTACTCTGTCAAATTCTTTTCTTTGTCACATTTTTTATCGTTATATAATTCTCGTTGTCGGTGTTAGTTTCTATCAAAATTTTCAAACTTCGGGTCGTTGTCGCTGTTCCACTTTGAGGACTCTTCACCAACCTTCGGACCACCTTGAATGTCCTATGCCCTTTATTGCATTTGTCCTCTCCAGAAAGATGTCCTACCATGTACTGCTACTAATATGTAGTAGGTGTATTTACGTGGTTTGAGTTCAAATTGTTGAGCTTTAATAGTTGCGTCTTCCGCAGTGTGAACATGGAAAAGTAAAAGTCTTGTTTACCATGTAGAAAATATAAGTGGTAGCTAATATATGGGTGATGAACAAGTGCCAAACCCATCCTCCATCATACATGGAGGACCTCTTGACCTATCTTTTTAATCTTCTTACCGAAACTGCCCCTCCATGTAGGGTGGATTCTCTTTACTAGAAAAAACAAAATTTGAGTTTCAGGGTTCACTAGGTCCAATCAAAGTTTAAACATAAGGTGAAACAGAATTGATTAGGTCCTTGAGGTGTAATAAGTTCAGTTCAGTAATAATTTCAGTTCATATGAAGGAAACGCACCCTTAGTTTAAAAACCATATTATATATATTCATAATATTTGAAAAAAAAAATCCAATATTAGAGATAGATGTATGCAAGCCTCCCCTCCCCCAAGATTCAACCTGTTCTCGTTTCAAACATGCATTTGGTTGTTTTTCAGGTGGTCCAGGAAACAATAGATCCAAATGCAAAGATAGAATTTAAACCTAACACAGAGGATGATCCCCACAAGAGGAAGCCTGACATCTCTAAGGCGAAAGAGTTGCTCGGCTGGGAGCCTAAGATCGCACTTCGAAAAGGTCTACCTATGATGGTTTCCGACTTCAGGCAGCGTATTTTTGGTGACCAGAAGGGAGGAGATACCACCGCGTTCTAAGATCTCTTCGACTTTTGTGTCTTTAGGAGCGATTCTGGCACAAAAAGATCTCGGCTCCATTTCTCCCCTAACTATCTCTCTACTGTATACCATCGCAAGGCTCGAGTAGTATCTCAAGGCTCAAGTAGTTGCAGATTTGGCCCCCAATTGGTTTCCTTTTCTCAGAGTATAGATATGTAGAGTTTATATAGCCTTCAGCGTTTATATTATATATTGTCCTATTTTTGTTCCTTTTTGCTGATATTCATGTAGACGCTGCATTACTATTCAGTATCCAGTTTATTTACATCTCTGGCAGGTTATTCTTTAATGGGTAATAATAACATAAATCGATTATAGTTAGTTACGAGTATATTTTATTTTTGGTGCACTGTTCTTTCTCTGTTCCCCTACCTTCCTTCAACCTAACATTTTGTCGTTGATGCGATTGTAGCCATTAATTGTTGATAAATTTTTTGACCGATGGTATATTTTCAAGAAATTTGGAATAGAGTTCCAGTCAACCCGACTTTGCATCACGTCCACAAACAAAATGGTTGATTAAGATTGATGAGCTTAATTAGGTGAAGGCTTCTCCTGAACTGTCAATTCTAACACAGATCTAAGAGTTTCAGATCTAATTTTATCATTACTTGTAAAAGTGATATGTGTGCATTATATAAAGCTTGGATATACGTCTTAAAGTGAGATGTCAAAATAGCATATCACTAGGGCAAATATGTCTTTTTGCATAAAAGACAAATGCCAAGGTGGAGCATGTGAGTTTTGGACTTTGGTAAAGTTCTATACCTAGAGATGGTAGTGGATAATGGACCCTACTTGAATCTATTGATTCAGATCCATTTTTTACGAATTTGGATTTTCAAATTTTGGAACCTATGGATCTGGATAGGATCTGGATCATTCTTGGAAAAAATAGATCTGAGTCGGGTTCTAAATTATTACCCAAATCCATTTATCGGTTTTTATAATAATATTATTATTTAATATAATAATATTAGTTATTATATGTAATAACATATTTTTGCTTGAATTTCGAATTATTGTTCTAAATACTGTGCGAATTTACAGGATTATTGAGTTTGAAAAATCGATTGATAATTGTTGATCTTTTAGAAATAGTTGATTAATCTACAATTTGATAATTAAATAGTTGTAAATGATTACAATGACTATTTTTCAGAAACTAAATGTAATTTTGTGGTTGATATTAGATGATTTTATTGTTTAAAATCTTTAATTGTTGTGAAAAGTAAGGTAGTTTGAAGAAAATGGACAAAGATCTGTTTAGGACATGAATCCATAAAATCCATACGAATATGGATATGGAATTTGGATCTCATTCTTATTACCCAAAGGATCCGGGTAAAATCTGAATCTTTGCATAAAAAATGAATTTGAATGTGGATCCAAAAGAACCTTGTCCAGATCCTACCCATTGCCATCCCTATATGTACCTTTCTTCTCTCCCCTTCCCTTACATTCAATCTCTCTCTCAATATCTGTCTTTCTCCATCCTTAATTGTTGTCGGAAAAACTTGTTGCTAAGGAAATTATGCTTAGAAAGTTTAGCAATTGTTTCTAATTAATAATTAATTATGCTAGTTAATTTATAAAAAAAAAATGGCAAAAGTATTAACAAAATTATACAGATTAAAATCCTAAACAACAATAAAAAATCGAACAAAATCGATGCTAATGATCGAATTCAGAGTGAAACACCGCTTGAATGTTTTGCGCTCTTCGATTCTGAGTGAATTCTTGGTCATCTACTTCGTCTACCCAAGAGCGTTTTGTTTCCGGCGGTTTGATCTCCGACCGATTGATTTCCGGAGAAATAGAAGTTGCCGAAGAAGTCTCTGCTCGGTAGTGGGTGTGATGTGGCTTCTTTGGTTTCTGCCATTGATGAGTATGGAGTAGTAGAGGAGAGAGAAAATGAGTGAGACTTCTGAGTCAAAACGAGAGAGGTAGGATTGTGAGAAGGAGATTGGTACTAGACCTGGCAATCGGACCAATCAGATCGGATTAGGACCGAACCAATTCAGATCGGACCGTTTTCGGATCAAGTTACATTCGGACTGGGATCAGACAGTTTAGGATTGGGTCAGCGTTCGGACTATTATTTCGGATCGGAATCGGATATGACCAATGCAGATCGGACCGTTATCAGATCAAGTTACATTCGGACCGGGATCGGACCGGATCGGATTGTTTAGGATTGGGTCATCGTTCGGACTATTATTTCGGATCGGAATCGGAATATGGTGGAATGAATGGAATACTTATGCCAATGATATGTTTTTTTATATATAAAAACGGGTAAGTTTCGGGTATTTCGGATCAAAGCCTAACTGAAACCGATAATTTCGGATCGGTTTACCTTTGGGTCGGATCAGTTTTATATCGGGTCGGATCGGTTTCGGATCGGGTAAGATTATATCGGATCATTCGGATTTCGGATGAGTTTCGGATCAAGATTATTTCGGATCGGGACCGTTTCGGATTCAGATCAAGGTTCGGACCGTCTCGTTCGGACCCGGATCGGACCACGGATCAGATATTTCGGACCGGATTTTCGGATCAGGACCAACTTTGCCAAGTCTAATTGGTACGCTATTGTTCATTAATATAATCTTCAGAATTCTATTTCTCCTTTTTTTTTTAACGGTTTTTTCTCCAGGTACCCCTGTACTTTATTAAAATTCATGAGGTACCCCTAATTTCAAAAAATGCACCAGGTACCCTTATTCTTTTCACAAAATGCATGAAATGCCCTTAATGACTAACGGTGTTAAGTTTCCGTTAGTCATTAGGGTTAATTAACCCCTTTAACCCCTCTAACCCTAATTAAATCCCTAATTAACTAAGCAAATCCTAACCCTAAACGTAACTCCCTAACTTCAAACCTTAGCCCACCACTATCCAACCACCACCACCCCATCACCACCCAACAACCAGCATCTCCCTTCCCCTCCCCACCCCCACCCCGGAGCCCGTAACAGACCCCCTCCCTACCCCCGCAACACCCTCCCCCACCCCACCTCGGAGCCCGCAACACCCTCCCCCGCAACCGACACGACATCAACCCCTCTCTCCTCTCTACTGAAGCTCATCAATGGCGCCACTCCTCCTCCTCGTCGTCTTGCGCGAATTCCCAGTCGCGAATTACTTTGAACCGTTTCTTTCTCAACAACCCCGTCGAAATTCCTCCTTGATTTCTTTTTCTCTCTCCTTCTTCTTCATTGATTTTTGATTTCGAAAATGGTTTCGAAAATGTTTTCAAAATTTGTTTTTGAAAATGATTTCAGAATTGGTTTTCGAAAATGATTTCGAAAATCGTTTTCGCAAAAGGTTTTCGAAAACTGATTTTCGAAAATGGTTTTCGAAAATAATTTGGAAAATGGTTTTCTAAAATAATTTCGAAAATGGTTTTGAAAATAATTTCGAAAATGGTTTTTGATTTCGAAAATGTTTTTAAAATTGATTTTCGAAAATGGTGTTGCTGCTAGGGGAGGGTGAAGCTGCCGGGGGTGGGGTGGGGTGGGGTGGGTTGGGGAAATCTAGGGGGGATGATGAGGACTGCTGCAGGGGGTGAGGGAGGGAGGGAGGGAGGGGGAGGGGGTGGTGGTGGTTGGGTGGTGGTTGTGGTTTCAAGTCATGGGGTTAGGGTTAGGGTTATGGTTAGGGTTAGGGTAAGGTTAGAGGTTAGGGTTTAATTAGGGTTAGAGAGTTAATTAATCCTAATGACTAATGGAAACTTAACACTGTTAGTCATTAAGGGTATTTGGTGCATTTAACTTGAATAATAAGGGTACCTGGTGCATTTTTTTAAAACCAGGGGTACCCCATGAATTTTGAAAAACCACTGGGGTACCTGGTGAAAAAACCGTTTTTTTTTAATTTTGTTGATATAATTTTCATAGACTTCTGATCAATTCCTTAAGGGAATGTTTGTTTAGGGGGATTACGGGGTGGAATGGGATATTATATCCCCATGGGTAGATATTCTATGTTTGTTTGAGGGGATATCTAAATTCTCATGTGAAGGGGAATGAGATTAAACCTCCTTATCCCACCAAAATAAGACGGGGGGCAGGTATTAGGGAGGGGGTTTATTTCTAGTTATGTTAGAAGACGAATTTACCCTTCATTAAAATATACTTCACCAATGAGTTAAATAGCTTATATTATGAAATGAGTAAATTTGTAATTTAGCAATATATTCCCTACGTAAGTACCTCATACCAAACATGGGATAATAATATTTCCAACGTAATCCCACTAACATACCAAATAAGACATTGGGATATATTTAATGAATTCCTACCTTCTAACTCCCATTCCCAATCCTATCCACTAATCCCCAAACTCTCAATCTCTCATACCAAATGCTCCGTAAATCTCTTTAGTTTTTTCATTTGAGAGGTGAAGGGAGGTGAGAGAAAAATAGGTGATGGTGACCTGATAGGGTTTTGAGGAGGTGAATGGGAGAGAGGGGGTTTTGTTTTTATATTTTTTATAAAATTATAAATTAGTGATATCAACATAGTTAAATATTCTATTTTTTTAAAAAATTAGTTATATATTTTAAAATAGTTATATTTTTTAGAAATATCATATCATAAATACTTGTATGATCAAGTTTACCAAAATATAAAAAAATATTGAAATAATTCTTTTCGTTGTTCGTTGTTATCCTAAATCACCCTTGATTAAAAGAATGGTAACCCTTCATTAAAAACACAAAGAAACAACTTATAAAAAACAATTCAAGCTCCCCTAAAAAAAAAAAAAAAAAAAAAACAATTCAAGCTATTACCTTAAATTACCCATATAAAAATTTGAAAGTTGATCTTTTCATAATGCATATTTCTTTGCTCTAATTCTTTTCTAAATATTCTAAAGTAGTGTATGTTGTAAGCAAAAAAATTATTTTATATTTTATTTTTTCCAAAATCATGATGTAAATATTCATAAATTTTTCATCTATCAAAATTTTGTTCCTCCTCAATTAGTACATAATGAGATAATCTTTTAATTAAATTAACATACCATACTTTATTAACTAAATACTTTGATATCCTTGAAAGAACACTTTGGTATTATTTACATAATATTTTAGTATCATTGACACGATAATTTGGAGTTATCAAAAGGTTAATTTGGTACACTTGCAATAGTTTCGTATCTTTACATTGATACTTTCAAATCCTTTTTAATTTGTTTTTCATATATTTGCACAAATAGTTTTTAATTGAAGTTTATCTACTACAATATGTTATAATTATATTATATAGTATGATCATAAAAAGTAATTTATTTTATGACGACGGAATAGTGTGATATTATTATTCTTAACCAGACATAAATTTTTAAACAAATTTGAATGGGACGAAAAATAACATAATTAGTTTTTTTTTTTACAAATTTTAAGTATTGTAATCATACTTATTTAAATTAATTTATTTCTCGCACAAATAAAATTTTACTCGGATCAAGGCAACATTATCGTGTAATTCTATCGCATTAAATAATTTTTTGAGTATCATGATAATACTTTGTTAGCATTAATGGTATATTTTTTATTATCATTCAAATGATACTTTGGGCTATTGATCGATAGTATATTTTGACATCATTCAAAGAACAATTTGGTACCGTTGACATTATATTTTGGTATCATTCAAACGATACTTTGGTAACATTGATTGGATACTTTGGTAGCTTTCAGATAGTATTTTGGTACTAAACTTCTATTCGTCGTCCCATAATTACTTAAAATCTTGAAATTACATTTATAACATTTTCTTTTTTTTTCCCTAAACCACCACCCCACCACCAACCACCTCACTCCAACACCATCCACCTCTGGCCACCACCACCCCAACCCCTACAACCACCACGAGCAAGCCACATAAACCAAAACAGAAATTTCGAGGTGATCCACCACGGAACGTCTGCCCTGAACATTTCCACCATGACGAAAACGTCTAGGGCAGACGTTTCCACCATGCATCTGCCCAGGACATTTTCGCCACGGCGGAAACGTCTAGGGTGGACGTTCGCGATGGATCGCCCGAATTTTTTTGGTTTATGCTTCCTCTGAGTCAACTTCATTTAGATTGAGTGTCGTTAATTATCCCTTAAACACATGAGAGATCTGAGTTCACATAACTATAGTGAGGTTTACCAGGTTTGGTTGAATCCAGTTTGGGAGAGATGGTTTGTGTTATGATTTGAGAGTCGATTGCGATACATGACATGCGACTTTGTTCGAGATTTTTTCGATGCTTGGTTTATGTGATGATTATATTTCTCGTATTCTCGATTGATTGTTTATCCATAGTCCTATATTGTAGGTTGTCTTTCTTTTCATATATCTATATCTTACTAGTTGAGGACAAGCAATGAGTTAGTTTTTTAGGTGCATTTATGTTGCATTTTAGAGCATTTCTTATTTAGGTTCTTAAGTTATGCTTCTACTCTTATGTGTTGTGTTTTCATGTTTTGATGAATTTCAGTTATTGAGAATGTATTTGGAGTATATTTAGTTAAGTTTGAGTGTTTTGATACTATTAATTGTATACTTTGGTATCTTTCAAAGAGTAATTTGGTATTGTTGATTGGATACTCTGGGTTCATTGAAAATATACGTTGTTACCATTAATTGGTCATGAGTTCAAAAGTAACATTGCAAGTGCACGGTGTTTGTCGTTATTAGAAACTTGCCAAATATGAATCGATCCACAAGGAGAGGATATTAATAGATTGATGTTTTATTACTTAACTACTTTAGGAGAAAGGTTGTTGAATGAGTAATAAACTAATAACTAGTGCTAAAGTAAATTAAATTAGATATGTGTTAATCAAATACAATATAATTTAACGATATTTGGATTAAGGGTTGTGTAATTAGATTCTTTTGCTATCGTACGATCGGGTATTAACACTCTTAAATCAATATATGCAATACGGTCGCTAGCATAATCAAATATAGCAGTTGTAATACTCCTCTAATGAGTACAATATAATATTTCAATTCTAACTCTTACTAGCAACCCATGATATTGCACAATTACATAAATTAAACATAATAATAAATCAATAGTAACTTTCCTTCTATAGCAAGATTAAAGCACGAAATGTCAAATGACTTTGGTGCTAATGGCTTTGGTACCAATGTTAAGTGGCTTTGGTACCAATTGGTACTAATGTCAATGCCTTTGATACCAATGTCAATTGACTTTTGTATCCAATGACTTTGGTACCAATGTCAAATGACTTTGGTAATAGTATCAACTGACATTGATACTCAATGACTTTGGTACCACTCTCAACTTATATTGGTACCCAATGACTTTGGTACAAATATCATCAACTAAGTTTAATACTCAATGACTTTGGTATCAATGTCAAATGACTTTGCTACTAATATCATCAACTGAATTTGGTACCCAATGATTTTGGTACCAATATCAAATGATTTTGGTATCCATTGACTTTAGTACCAGTATCAAATGGCATTGCTACTACTACTATCTGACCTTGGTACGCAATAACTTTGGTACCAATGTCAAATAACTTTGGTATCAATATAAATTGACTTTGGTACCCAATGACTTTGGTACTAATGACTTTGATACCCAATGACTTTGGTACCAATGACTTTGATACTCAATGACTTTGTTCAAGGTCAAATGACTTTGGTACTACTATCAGCTGACTTTCGTATCCAATGATTTTGGCACCAATGTCATTTGACTTTGGTACTAATATCAACTGAAATTGGTACACCCAATGACTTTGATACCAATGTCAACTGACTTTGATACCCAATGACATTTGACTTTGGTACCAATGACATTTGACTTTGGTACTACTATTAATTGACTTTGATACTCAATGACTTTGGTACCAATGTCAAATGACTTTGGTACCAATGAATGTTAAATAACTTTGATACTGATATAATCAACTGACTTTGGTACTCAATGACTTTGGTTCCAATATCAAATTACTTTGGTACCCGATGACTTTGGTACCATTGTCACCTGACTATGATACCCATTGACTTTGTTACCAATGTCCTATGACTTAGGTACTACTATCAACTGACTTTGGTACTCATACACTTTGTATAACACCGCTAGGTGTTCAGGATCCCACTAGTAGATATTGTACTTTTTGGGCCCTAGCCCCCAATAATTTGCTTTGGTGCAGAACCAAAATCCTACCCAAAAGGCCTCTACTAGGTTGAGGTGGCCAACTCTTAACAAATAAGGCTTCGTTCTCCTCAACTTTCGATGTGCGATAGCCAAGATTTAAGACACCTTGAATAGAACATAAAGCTTATAAGATTTTATCACATTACCTCAAATTTATACACTAAAGTCTTAACCACCAAATCAAGGTGCCTAAGATCTTGGCTATCCCACATCAGAAGTTACGATCTTTATTAAGAGGTGGACACCTCAACCTATTAGAGGCAATTGGGTAGAATTTCGGTTATGGACCAAAGCAAACCCTTGCGGGCTAAGACCTAAAAAAGACAATATCTATTAGTGGGCTCGTGAACACATAGGGGTGTTACACTTTGGTATCAATGATTAAAGACTTTGGTACTCATATCAACAGACTTTGATTGGATAGTTTATTATCATCAAAGGATACTCAGTTACCATTTTTGGATATTTTGGTATCATTCAAATGATACTTTTGTACCATTGGTAGGATACTTTGGTATCATTCAAAGTGTACTTTGATACCATTGACATGATACTTTGGTATTATTTCAAACGATATTTGGTACCATCGACCCGATATTTTGATATTATTCAAATGAAATATTGGTATCATTGATTGGATACTTTGGTATCATTGAAGGCTACTTTAGTACCATATATTATAAGGATAATTTGGTATCATTCAAAGGATAGTTTAGTAATATTAATTAAATACTTTGGTATCATTCAAAGGATAGTTTAGTACTATTGATTGGATATTTTGGTATCATTTAAAGATTAATTTGGTACCATTGACATGAAAGTTTTGCACTATCGACCTTGTTAAAGGACCAATTCAACCAAAAGGTTAATCTAGTGGTTGGAGTCCCTCTATGTAACGCCCCAACCTCTAAACATCATTTTAAAGTTAATTAATGCATCGTTAGCAGTAGAACTTAGATGGTCGGTGCACTACTGCCGTATTTTCCATTTGAGAAAATACAAGGCAAACATTCGTTCATGACGCTAAACATATTATGATCATTAAAACTCATAAGCATCTTAATTATACAAATATAAATAGCTAAACATAGATAATTACGTAGTTATCGTTACACTAAGTTCGTGTTCTAGTGATGATAAGTTTAGATTACAACCAATATAGTTTTTGATAAATGTAAAGTAGTTGACCATCATCACTTCTACGCCATCCCGTCATCTTCATCAGTACCTAAAACCAAAAGCAACATCGTTAGCCGAAGCTCAATTGTTGTATAATATGAGCACTATAAGAGGGGGGGGGTGAATTATAGTGAGAGAATAAGCTATACTTTTTGCGGAATTAAAAGTAAACTTGGGAACAAACAATGGGAACACAAGAGATTTAGCGAGGAAAAACTTCCTAGACCTAGTAGGAAGAAACAACCTCGACCACAAGGGATTTTAAAACAACTTTCCACTATAATAGGCCAAAACAACTCTGATTACAACCTATTACTTTTCTCTCTATTCTCAACTTAAGTCACTCAACTCAAGTTCCCAACGACAGTTCCCACAACTGACGTTCCTCCAAACTTCACTCGAAGTTCCTTACTCTTTCTCTTTCTCTTGCTTCACTCAAAGCTTCTTACACTTACAAGAGTTCACTCAAACCTTTTCTCAAAAATACACTTTGTAAAACAATGGAAGAGTAATAAACTCGATTAATGTAAGTATGAATTCTCTTAAGGAAAAGGCACTGACTCTTTTAGATAACTAAGACAATATTAGCTAAGTCAGACACACTTTTGGTGTGATTAATAAAAGTCAGAACAATTGTTCATAGATTAGGCGCCTATTTATAGACAATTAAGACAAGACATGTTCTCCACTAATTAAACCATTATCACATGATCTCCATGATTTAATTAATTAATTAAATAAATTAAATATTCCATGTCAAGTAAATAACCACTAATCCACTACTTCACTTCATAAGAGAAGCAGTAACATATTACGTGGTTTTCACAAAACTTGAAGAATAATTAAACTCATTTAAATTAATTAAATACTTGGAGGATAATTAACTAAGCCACTAAATCCACTAACTACAAAAACGTGTAGCAGTATCTTTTAGGCGTGTAATCCAGTTTTTAGGAAATAAAATAAACTATTTGCTAGCTAGTTTTTAGGAAAAATATCTTTAATAAAATCGAAAAACAGTTTTATATCTTAAAACCAAAATCTTTTAAAAACCGAAAAGATATTATATTTTGAAAACAAAATCTTTTAAATAAAATATAAAAGATAAAAGATAAGATTTGAAAATCGGTTATATAAAATCAGAAAATCTTTTTAAAATCTTTTCCTAACAAACTTAAACTAAATTCCTAAAATAGTGGATCTTAGTTAAAACAACCCTAAAAACTCTAACTACCATATTGGGCGCATATTTAACTTAGGCGAACAACATTAGAGACTCTTAGGAGTTCCTAAATCAGTTTTAAGTCTTGTTCCCTAACCTTTCCTATAGTGCCAGGTCTGTTCCTTATGGGAACAGAAAAGTTCCTTTGAGAATTCACCACGAACTTAATTAACTTTTACTCAACCTTAACATGAAATAATAAATATACCCTAATGTATTCTAATCTTCATTTCATGCTTGATTCTTCATTTCTTCGAACATCTTTACTTCGATCTTGATTAATTCTCCGTTTTAATCTTCAATCAAGTATTCTCTTAGCTCGAGCATGAATTACCTTGCAACAACATAAATAAAATATACTATGTCTTTTGTGGTTAGGTCATCTTCAAAACTCAAGGGTCAACAATTTCACCCTTTTTGAAGATGGCAACAAAAGGCATATAATATAATAAATGTAATAGCACTTAAGTCATATAAAACTAACACTTAAGTCATATAAAACTATTTTAACCAAGTATGTAACCAAGTTAAATTAATTATTATAGACTCGTTTAAGACTCATTATTTTATTTTGTAAAGAAGAAACATGAGAACATAATCCATGACAAAAAAAATTTACTCTGATTGCCTTTATCTTTCCCCCTTTGGCATCTTCAAAAACATTAGTCCACGATTTCAAAAAGATGAATATTATCTAC
The DNA here is from genome assembly GCF_026745355.1 of Beta vulgaris subsp. vulgaris. NCBI lineage: Eukaryota > Viridiplantae > Streptophyta > Magnoliopsida > Caryophyllales > Amaranthaceae > Beta > Beta vulgaris. The sequence continues at coordinate 27,743,654 of NC_079208.1, forward strand.
TAAACACATCACACCACCAAACTTGTGAGAAACAATTTGGTTAGTATAAGCAAAAAAGCATTCAACTCTCAAAACCGCAATCCAAGAATATTAGCCATTCATTTAGACGCACACATGCAAAAAGATCAAACTAGAATTATCAAATTAACAAGTTCCATTGTAGCATGATTAAAAGAGAAAGATAGAAAAGACAAATATTAAAAAGTTCATGTTCCCACAAAAAAAAACTAAACTAAAAGAGGTTTATGGTTTAGGAGAGGGAGGTTGCTCGATTTCTTCCACCACATCATTAAGCTTAGCCATCACCTCCTTATGATTTTCGGCCAAAGTATGATCATTCTTGAGCACACCATCTTCCAACTTCAATAGCCGAGAGTTCATCACTTGGATGGAGGAGGAAAGTTCACTAAGTCGAGCCATGATCACTTGTTGTCCTTCCAAAGCTTTGTCGACTTTGTGCATTACCCCTTTCACTAACCCATTCAAATCCTTGGCTTCCGTAGCAAACTCCATCATTGCTTCCGAATGACCCATAACCAAAGAGAACAATAATCCAATCTTCTAGCATGAGCTAGAGTGTATGTAGAACCAATGGTAGGATTTTGAGAAGACGAGGGAGCATTTTGAGAAGGATTTGGTTCGGCTGTTTGTTCCTTAGGTTTGGGAACAACAGGTTGTTCCTCTGGAATGGGAACAACATCTGTTACCTTATCTTTAGGAACAGAACAGGAGGGCTTTGAGGTAGAGGGAGGGATAGGATCATTTTGTGGTGCTATGGTAGAAGTTGAAGCAGATTTTGGTGGAGATGGAGGAAAAGGAGGATTGGTTTCCATAGGATCAGGAGTCTGTTCCCTAGAAGGAGGAAGGTTAGATTCATAATCTTCCCTATCAATCACCGTAACTTCATCTTCCTAAACTTTCATCCGCGTCAAGCAAAGGAAAATTTAGCACTTTCATGTTTTGAACTCTTTGACTAGTTCTAGTGCTTTTTGCAACCGGTTTCACCACCTCTTCAACCACTTTCTTCCCTTTCTTCTTAAGCTTTTTCTTTTTCGGTTTTCTTTTCTTTTTCTTTTTCCAAATTTTCTGTTTTCTTCTCTTCAATTTCTTTTTCTTCTTCTTCTTCCACATCATCATATACTTCATCATCCTCATCATCATCAAGGTTAGCCATTCCCTTGATTACTTCCCCATTCACAACACAAACATTCAAATTATTCAAGGCACGCACATTCAACATATTTCCCGTGGATACACCAATGGTTTGAGTTCCCGAAATTCAGGATTTCGGTTATTAGAGCCCCATAACCAACAACAAAACCATTTTCAATACAATGACTCATGTGTTGAATCATTAAAGAGGGAAAGTTTATGTGCTTATGAGAGGCTAAACAATGAATATAAGTCAAGTCTAACATGCTAACTTTAGCATGTTTAGAAAGACGATGCAATAAGGCTTTCTTTAGGATGTGAAATAAAATTTTGTGATAGGGAGAAAGAAGATTATGATCAAGAAATGTTTTTCCCTTTTGACCACCATATTTAACAATCATTTGATCAAAAGAGATATCCGAAAATGGATAGACCACGTTGCTTCTTAAAATAAACATCAGTTCCTCTCACAGGAACACCAAGCAATTTCCCAACGTTTTAGCATTAAAATCATTTGTGTTCCCTTGACCAAAGTAGAACATTCCTTCCTTCTTCTCCCATCAATGGAAAAGTTTTCACAAAATTCGTCCATGAGTTTAGGAATTAAACTATTTCCATAATATTTCACAAAGAGATGCTCCCAACCTTAAAACTTGATCATATTGAGCAATTGACGAAAATTTACTCTTTTACACCAAGAAACATCAATGAAAAAACCATGAACCTAATGCCGTGGTATTTTTTGAGCAATAATCTTGTTGTTCCTCTCTCAGGAACATCCGATTCCCCTCACTTGTTGCATGTTATCTTCCACTTCCATTTCCACGGTCTCCTCAATTGTTTTCCTTTTCTTAGGATTCTTGTTGATGAATTTGGAGAGATATCCAGGGAGTAGGTGATTCAATGTTAATGGAGGAAGGAGAGGGTTTTTCGGTTTGTGGGAGGAGAGAGAGTGAGAAGTATTTTTGGATTCATGTTTTGTGGAGGTTTTCGGTTTTATGAGAAGTAAAAAAGATTATTTTTGTTTTAAGGAAGAGAATAAAAAAAATAAAAACCGTGTATAGTACACGTTTTTAGAGAAAAAAAATCTTCTATCATAAAAAAAATATCTTCAACTAACTTGAGAGATATAAGGAAAAATCAGATTTTTAGGAAAAAAATCTGAACGAATTTTTTGGTTTTTGAATTTTGAAAGAAAAAAAATCTAAACTTAATACGCTGGGAACAGCGTTTGGGAACAATGAATGGAAACAAGAAATTTTGCTACTTTGGAACACCATTAATTCTTTTAATCCTTTGTCATCACTTAAGGCATAGAATTGTCTTATGAACAATAAGGGAATATTATTGGACATTGGTGAGCAGTTTTCAGACATTTTTACTTATACATGAAATAATCATATAAGATTGTGATGTATTTAAGCAAATAAAAACATCGAATATGCACATCCAGACATAATGCCAAAGAATTAACACAAAGGGGAATATTGTAGCAATCATTTCAACTTGATTAAGCCAAGTTCAAGTCTCAATTTCTCAAACCTATCTCTATTTAAGGGCTTTGTCAAAATGTCTGCAATTTGACGTTCAGTCTCACAGAATTCCATTTTAATAAGACCCTTTTCAACATTATCTTTCAGAAAGTGATGCCTAATATGGATGTGTTTGACTCTTGAATGATGCACGGGATCTTTAGAAATACTAATAGCACTAGTATTATCACAATAGATGGGAACACATTCAAAGTAAATTCCATAGTCACGTAGTTGTTGTTTTATCCATAGCATTTGGGAACAACATGCTGCTGCTGCAACATATTCAGCCTCAGCTGTAGATAAAGCAACTGTGTTTTGCTTCTTGGTGCTCCAAGAAACTAAACTATGACTAAGGAACTGAACCATACCTGATGTACTCCTATTGACCAGATCTCCTGCATAGTCAGCATCCGCAAATCCTTCAATTCAAAGGTATCACTTCTCGAATAGAATAGGCTTAAATCATCTGTTCCCTTGAGGTATCTTAGGATTCTCTTCACAACTGTGAGATGAGATTCCTTTGGATTGGCTTGAAACCTTGCACATAACCCTACACTGAAAGCAATATCAGGACGACTTGCAGTTAGATATAGTAATGAGCCAATCATACCTCGATACTTTGTTTGATCCACACTTATTCCTATAGAATCTTCATCCAATCTGGTTGAATTCCCATAGGTGTATGATTTACTTTGGATGCTTCCAAACCATACTTTTTCAATAGTTCCTTTATGTACTTTTGTTGATGGATGTAGATTCCTTCTTCTGTTTGCTTGATTTGCAACCCCAAGAAGAAGTTGAGCTCACCCATCATACTCATTTCAAATTCTTTACTCATGAGATTAGCAAAGTCCTTGCACAAAGATTCATTAGTGGCACCAAATATAATATCATCAACATATATTTGAACAACTAATAAATGTTTTCCTTTTGATTTTAAAAACAAGGTTCGATCCAATTTTCCTCTTTTAAACTCATTTTCAAGAAGGAACTTAGAAAGTCTTTCATACCATGCTCTTGGAGCTTGCTTTAACCCATAAAGAGCTTTGTCAAGCTTAAAGACATGATTAGGAAATTCTTTATTTCAAAACCTGGAGGTTGTTCTACAAATACCTCCTCATTAAGATAACCATTTAGAAAAGCACATTTTACATCCATTTGATACAATTTAAAACCCATGAAGGCAGCAAATGCTATGAAGAATTCTAATTGCTTCCAATCTTGCAACTGGAGCAAAAGTTTCTTCATAATCAATCCTTCCTGTTGATTGTATCCTTTCACAACTAACCTGGCCTTGTTTCTTATATGTTCCGAACTCATCTAATTTGTTTCAAACACCCACTTTAAACCAATAACCTTGTTATGTTTAGGTTTAGGTTCAAGGTGCCAAACTTTGTTTCTTTCAAATTGATGAAGTTCATCCTGCATTGCTACGATCCAATCAGCATCAGTGAGAGCTTCTTCATGTTCCTAGGTTCCAACATAAAAGAAAAGCATGAAAAGCACAAAAATTTTTCAATTGAGATCTCGTTTGAGTTCCCTTGTTTATGTCACTGATTATAGTTCCACAGGATGGGAACGATGAGTTTTCCAAGGCTTTGGTTGGAAATCCTGGATGGAAACTTGGTTTCCTTGATCATCTTCATTTCCCTGTCTTGGGAACCAGGTTCAACAATAGTGGATTCATTCACCTGTGTATCATCACCTAGTTCTTTTTCTTCCTCATTGGGAACAGGAACAGGATGCTGTTCCCTTGGCTTTGTTCTCATGACTTCGTCTTCCAAAGTCTCATCAATAAGACTTGATCTTTTGCAATCCTATTTCGAAGTCATCTTCAACCTGTGTGCTTGCATCAAATTTATCTGTTTCATCAAAAATAACATGCACACTTTCTCTTCTACACACATAGACCTTTTATTATAACCTCTATAAGCTTGCTACTAGAAAGTATCCTAAGAATACAGCTTCTTCACTTCTAGCATCAAATTTTCCAAATTTTGTTTCCCATTATTATGAACAAAACATTTACATCCAAATGTTCTGAAATATGTAATATTGGGCTTTTTACCAAAATACAGCTCATAGGAGTTTTATTTAATAAAGGTCTTACCATGGCTCGATTTATAATATGACAAGCAGTATCACAGCTTCTCCCAAAAGTTTTTAGGAAGACCACTAGCTATCAACATAGTCCTAGCCATTCTTCATGTTCTATTCTTCCTTTCAACAACACCATTTTGTTGAGGTGTTCTAGGGGCGAGAAATTGTGATCTAACCATTGTCTCTCTAAAGTCATCGAACTTAAATTTCAAATCTTTGCCATGGTCGGATCTAAGGTATAATTTTGACCACTCAAATTTTGAACTTTCTTTGCAAAGACAAGGAACTCATCATAAGTCTCGTCCTTGCTAGAAAGAAAAATAACCCAAGTAAATCTAGAGAAGTCATCTACAATTACAACACATATTTCTTTCCACTCCTACTTTGTATCCTCATAGGTCCACATAAATCCATATGAATTAACTCTAAAGGTCTTGTGGTACTTACCACATTCTTTGGACTTGAAAGAGGACCTAACATGCTTACCTTTTGCGCATGCATCACAACATGATCTAAATGAAACTTAGAGAGGGTAAACCTAAAACTAGTTCTTTAGAACGAGTTTGTCAAGCAAGGAAAAGCTAGCATGACCTAGACGCTTGTGCCATAAAATGAATCATCATCAATAACACTAAGGCATGTGAATTGTTTTTGGGAACAAGGTTGAGATCCACAACATATGTGTTCCCTTTCCTTGTTCCTTCCAAAATGATATCCTTTGTGCTATTGTTGACAATCAAACATTTTTCACTATTAAACTTCATCACAGAATTGGGAAATACTTAACAAGTTATGCTTTAATCCATCAACTAGAAACACATTATCTATGGAATGTGACGATGACTTACCAACTTTGCCCATGGCAACTATGTTACCTTTCTTGTTGTCACCAAAAGTCACACTTCCACCATTATAGGCTGAGAGTGAGAGAAATCTTGATTTATCTCCTGAGAAGATAGACCACTGTCTAGGTACCATGTGTTGTTCCCCCTCACTCCAACCTGCAAGAAAACTAATTGTTAGAGTTAGGAACCCAATCTTTCTTGGGTTCCTTTCCTTCAGGAACAATAGATTTCTTTTTCCAAATTACTCTACTTGTTTCCAAGTTCTCATTAATGCGACCAAGTCTTTTAGGACAAGAGTTCCTAAAATGACCAGTGTTCCCACAAAACATACAAACTTTATCACTTGGTAAATCAACTCTCTTTTTAGGTTTTTCAAATTTCTTTTTGTGATTAAAACCAAGACCTTCGTTCGTTTTGTTTGAGGGTTCTTAATCCAGTTTGGAATAGGTAGCATTTTCTTTTCATTTCTCATTTGGTGCAGTTCCCCTACAAGTTCTTTATTTTCAATTTCCAAAAATGAAACATGATTTTTCAATTCGTTTATTTCAGATTTGAAACTTTGCAAGGGAACTGACTTAATGTCAAATAAACTTACTTCAGGAACAAACTCTTTTATTGTGATAACTCAAGACTTAACAAGTAGTTCTCATTTTTAAGATTTTCGAAATCCTCTTTTAATTTAAGATTTTTGTCAAACAACTCGAAAAATCTTTTCTCAATATCAATTCGAACACTTTTAAGCCAAGAGGTATGTTCCTTTGCAACATTAAAGCATGTTGACATTGTTTTAGTTTAATAGTCTCATCTTTGCAATCTTTTACAGCGTCAACAATAAACTCAAATAATTTTCTTTACTTAAAGAATTAAGACGAGTTTTGATGGTGTCTAGACTTGCCTCAAGAGATTCAATCTCTTCATCAGATTCGGAATTGTCAAGAGCCATAAGACAGAAGTTTGCAGTCTCCTCATTTGGTTGAGGATCATCTTCTTCTTCGGAGTCAGAGTCTCCCCATGCAGCAACCATAGCTTTCTTCATGTCAGATCGAGTATAGGATTTTTGTATTCCTTGTTCCTATCTCTGCTTCGTTCCCTTCCTTTGCCTTTTTCTTGTTCCCATTGGGGACAATCCTTGATAAAGTGCTCAGAGCTGCCACACTTATGACAAACAAGTTTGTTAGAATATTTCTTATTCTTACCTTTGTAATCTCTATTCTTCATGTTCCTAAACTAAATTCCTAAAATAGTGGATCTTAGTTAAAACAACCCTAAAAACTCTAACTACCATATTGGGCGCATATTTAACTTAGGCGCACAACATTAGAGACTCTTAGGAGTTCCTAAATCAGTTTTAAGTCTTGTTCCCTAACCATGTTCCTATAGTGCCAGGTCTGTTCCTATCAAGGGAACAGAACTAAGTTCCTTTGAGAATTCACCACGAACTTAATTAAGCTTTTACTCAACCTTAACATGAAGATAATAAATACACCCTAATGTATTCTAATCTTCATTCCATGCTTGATTCTTCATCTCTCGAACATCTTTACTTCGATCTTGATTAATTCTCCGTTTTAATCTTCAATCAAGTATTCGCTTAGCTCGAGCATGAATTACCTTGCAACAACATAAATAAAATATACTATGTCTTTTGTGGTTAGGTCATCTTCAAAACTCAAGGGTCAACATCAGTAATGTGCTACCCTAACAACGTAAATTCATTTCAATTTATTTTATTTGCAAACGGGAGAAGAGAATATAGTAAAATGCAGTAGAAATCAGTAATGAAATAATAGCAAGCTAAACAATTTTAAGTAGCGTCTTGAAACTTCATAAGTTCCCATTATATTTTCATATTTTAGCTTGGTAACTGGCGAGTATAGACATGCGGGACATCTCCCACCATGCGATGATCCTCAAGGAGCCCAACTCCCTTTTTCGATACACCGCTCGCACAAAAATAGAGTAGTAACATAACATGTGGTACCCCTCAAGGAGCCCAGCTCCTTTTTCGGGTGTACGGCGGGTGCGAAGGTACATGCACGACCATAAAGTAGATAATAATCGTAACATTATACCGCCAGAACCTCTTTCACTTTTTTTTTATCATGTTTCGTTTAGTTAACATTCATCGGCATAACCCTTATATCTTTCATTAATCATACTTGAGCATAATAACTCATAAGATCGTCATTTACGAAACTCATTCGAAAATAATTTAATCCCACAATCCATATAAGAATCACATCGCAAAGTCCTTAACATAATTATAAGCATCATTTCTTCGAAGGGGATCGTGGGTGTTAGCAATAGATGTTACCTCGATTCCTGCTTAATAACCTTGAAAACCAGGGGAGGCTGTAATATTCTTTCCGTTTAATCTAACCAACAGAAGTCTGCCAAAAATATAAATATCCACTTTATTTAAACTTGTAATCCTCTAGTTATTATTATTACATTTATTGCCAACAAGTGATTTTTAGAGCTAAAAATTATCTGTTTAATTCATGTTATTATATATATACTTATATAACATTAAAATGAAATATTTACCATTATCATTAGTCATACTTAAATGTTATCATAAGCTCGTAACTAATATATAACCTAAGTATTCCTAATTTTCTTTTACAAATTTTAAGTTATAGAGATTAATTAATTTAACAATATAAAATCAGTTTAGTGGTTTAAGCCCAACAAATTGAAGGTATAAACTCAGCTACTCAACTTAACATAATTTTTTTGCCCCAATAATAGAAGTAACTAACCACAAGTCATATTTGGGCTCAAGTACATAAACTAAATAAAATGAAAACAACAGAGGAAGAGTTATTTTTCATACCTCTTGCTCACAGAGCAGTCACGAAAAAACAGTGGAGGAAGGAAGGAGGTTGGGTGCGGCGTGGTGGAGCTCCGACACCAGTGGCGGGAGGCGGCACGATGGTGCTTCGTCGGAGTTCGTCAAGCGACGGTGGTCCGGTGGTGCTGGGCGTGGCTCCTCAGCGCACGGGGTGGGAGAAGGGGATTGCGAGAGGAAGAGAGTTGGGGCGAGAGAGAGAAGAAGGGGGCGAGCGAGCGGCGGTGAGGTGGTGGTGCACAGAAGGCGCGGCAGTGTAGCGGCGCTGTGGTGGTACAAGGGTGGTGGTGGCTGATTTAAAATAGAGGAGAGAGAGTGTAGGTGTTGCGAAAAAAACAGAGGTTTGGGGGTGGTTTTGGAGGCGTTTTCTGGCAAGGGTGGTGGATTTCCGGCGAGTGTTTAAGTGGAGTTGTGAGTGGGTGATAATGGTGGAGCAACCACGGCTATTTATAGCCATTTTTGGGGTTTAATTTTTGTAAAATGGGTGGGTTTGATTTGATGAGAAAAATTGGATTTCGGGAGAGTTTGATTTGGATTGAAGTTTTTAATTGGAGAAGAGTTTGTTTGTGTATAAAATTATTGTCTTGAATTAAAAACCCCATTGTTGGATACTTGGGTTGTTTTGTGAAGAAAATGAAGATGGGAATGAAACAATGATTTCTGTTTTGAGTTTCCTTTTTCCTTTTCTTTTCTTTTCTCCTTTTCTTGTTCTTTTTATTCCTAATACGTACCAACAATTTGTGTCAACATTGGATTAGAAGTACTTTAGTAATTAATTTGTTTATTATTTCTTTTCTTACTAAAACTAATGTAATTATTCAATCTAACATAACTTGTTATTATTTGCAACTCTTGCTATACATACAACATATATTTATTTAACATCATTACTTTGATATAGAGTAACAAAAATTTCAATTATAACTTATGATTAAAGGAAAAGCTTAACTACTAATTATTATTATTTAATTGAAGCGAAGTTTAAATTTTCAGGATATTACACTCTAATAGTTTTATATTCTATCACGCCCCCTCACGTGAGAGCGCATTGCACTTGGAGTGTGAATGCAACATAAACCTCCCTCATACCTGACAGTAAGTTAAAATTATAATATCATGTTTATAAGTTTATATTTAGATAAATTCAAATAAGTCAGTTAAATTCAGAGTTGTTTAGATAAGTTCAAATAAGTCACTAATACATACATATACTTTTATATCCAATGGAATTCTAATCATAAGCCTGTATATCACAACAAGTATAAACTCATATTCGGTAAAATACTAACAATAGGGAGAAAAAGTTTTTCAATTAAAATTAAATAACAAGAGTTACTAAACCAATTATGCATAACACACACACACACACACACACACACAGAGACAATTTATATTCTTTAAAACTTCATGATTATTGTCTGGGCCCATAACACACACACACACACACACACACGCAAGCTTCGTGGGTCCCACCTATCATGACATGGCCAACAGTCTCTAGGACCCTTAACTTCAAGGGGCCCACAAAGATCCTCCTAGAAAGGGCATCCCCACCAATCCGAAGGGATGTTGTCCTCTCAAAAGGTCTTTACCTAGAAGGTCTCACCACTATAAATACCCCTTGTCCCATCAAGGTAAAGGTATTGAATTTTCATCTAACTAACCAGAGCTTTCTCACTCTAGATTCTCTCTCTACCTCAATCATCAAATGACTTGAGCGTCGGAGGGGCGAGCCTGGAACAACCCCTGGGGCAGTCTAACTCATTGTGCAGGACAATGGTGAACAGATAACCAGTTCAGGACTCGCATTAAGGACCTGCTCAGCACAGATCATTAACCTTAATTTCTAGACAGAAACAGTTTGGCACCGTATGTGGGGAGAGTACAAAAAGTTATTTCGCCACTACTCAGCAAAGTTCACTTGCTACTCAGCGTAACCTAAAACCAGTGTCATTCAGCAATGACACCATCCAAAAACACCCGTAACAAACCCTCTGCTCAACCCCAAAGGTCCGGGAGGGAACCTTCGCCTTCACACCACAGGAAGTCAGTTCGAACACTGTCCGCCACTCGTCGGTCTCATACGGTCCAGACCATGGATCCTAACCAGGAATTGTCCCAGGAGAACCGGCTATCCCCCTCTCGGGAAATACAACATGTCGACCCTCAACCGTTGTTCACAACTGACATAGCCCTCATAGCTGCTTAGTTGCAGCATACCTTATAGCAGAGCCTCATGCAAATGCTGACCACTCTCCAACAGGGGCAAGGTCAGAATCAGCTCGGCAATGCTCCTCAGCCTCGGGACCATGGTCTGGGGCGCTCCCAGAGGGAAGAGAAAGACCCTCGTGCTGCTCGTGGCCAGCCTAACCGGCAAAGGTTAGCAACCAAGGAGCCCAATCGGTCTCAAAGAGAACTGTCAAGGCAGGATAAGCGCCCCCCCACCTAGGGAGAGGTCAGCTCGTCGCGAATCCGCTCTCAGACAAGAAGAAACTCATATCTCTAAGTCGTCGAGGGGGGACTCTCATCGCAAGCCAGAAGATGATAGGCACTTCCTCAATAGAAGCGCCGCAGTCAGGGGTATGATGCCCGCCAACTCCTAGATCAAAAAACAGCTCAGCGGGAGGGGCAAGGTGACTGGGCGCACTCCAAACCTCTGCGATTAGGAAATGGAAGCCTGAAGTTTATGACCCGTTCAGCCGAGAGATCGTAGAGACACCTACTCAAGGAAAAATCAAAACACCCCAGATCGAGCAATTTGTGGGCCTTACCGACCCGGAAGATCATATGGCCACTTATAAGGCCCAAATGAGCGTGCAGACCAGCTGTGAGGCCACATGGTGTTGGTTCTTCCCCACCACTCTGAAGGGACTCGCGCTGAACTAGTTATAAGAGCTACCTGTCGGAATCATCACCGATTTCGCGGTACTCGAAGATATGTTTACCCATCAGTTCGTGGCCAGGAAAAGGCAAAAGAAAACGAGCCTTCATCTTATGGGGGTCAAACAAGAAAAGAACGAAAGTCTAGCCGACTACATAAAAAGATTTAATGAAGAATCCCTGAAGGTGTGTGACCTACAGGACGCAGTGGCCTTTGCTGCCCTCATGTCCGGGCTACAGCGTGGTCGGCTCAGGTGGACATTGGCTGAAAGTGAAGTCAAAACCTTTTCCGAGACTATGACAAAAGCTCAAAAGTTTATTCAAGCGGCGGACATTTGCCGCCACTCGGAAGACGGGGGCAAGAAAAGAAAAGAAGAGGGCAGCCATAGGGATCAGCCTAAGCAGCAGAAAACGGGTGGTAGGTCGGACCGCTTTACGGACCATGGAAACGACCCCCGCTTCAACAAGAACCGGCGAGAAATTTACTTGGATATAAAGAACAAGTCCATGCTCACACATCCTCCCCCAATCTGGACGTCTGCTTATCGGCAAGACAAGAGCCAGTGGTGTGAGTACCACCGGGAATGTGGTCATATCGTACAAGATTGTAGAGAATTGAAGAAAAAGGGCTGGACAACTTGGCCGACCATGGTAAGTTAAACCGTTACCTCAAGCACACCAGCGAAGAAAAGGGGAAGCAGAAGGTAGGTCAGTCCAACAGCGGGGATACTGAGGGATTCATAGGAGTCATTGTAGGTGGCTTCGCCTCAGGAGGCCTAACCGGCCGAGCCAGAAACGCTCACCTCTAGAACCTCAAACATCAGTGTTGGATGTCCAGCCAAGTCGATTGGACTGCCCCATCATCACTTTCGGGGAGTCCAGCCGGTCGGTAAGTAAACCCCACGATGACCCCCTGGTCATCGAACTCAAAGTGGCCAACTCCAGGGTGAAGCGCGTGTTGGTCGACAAGGGGTCTTCAGCCGACATCATCACGCTGGAATGCCTGAAAAAGCTAAAATACAGCGAAATGGATGTCACACCCCTCGATCAGCCACTCATAGGCTTCGGGGGAAACTTATACATCCGGTCGGCTCTATCAAGTTACCCACTCGGATGGGTGAGAAAGGCAAGGGAAGAAGCCTACCAATTGACTTCCTAGTGGTCGACATCCCCTTACCATACAATATAATAATGGGGCGACCCACCCTGAACAGAACAAAGGCCGCTATATCCACCTACCAACTGCTTATGCAATTCGAAACCGATGACGGAAAAGTTGGGAAGATACATGGGGATCAACAAGCCGGAAGAGAATGCTATGTGAACAGCCTAAAGAACAAAACTGATACCGACGTCCAAAAGGACTCGAAGAAGAGAAAAAGAGAAGATGGCCCAGCAAAAGGCCTCGGGGTATATATTACTGAGAACCCCAAACAGTACGAAAGACCTCAGCCAGCTGAGGAAGATGAAGAGGTCGTGATCGGCAGGGAACCCGGTCGTACCGTAAGGGTAGGCAAGGCCCTGGATCTTGAAACAAGAGCACAAGTTGTAGAGGTGCTCAGAGAATATCAAGACATGTTTGCTTATGAAGCTTCAGAAATGCCGGGCCTCGACCCAAATTCATGTGCCACGAGCTTAACATCAAAGAGGGGTTCAAGCCAGTCAAACAAAAGCTGAGGCACCAAGGGCCAGAAAGGTGCAAAGCAGCGGCAGTCGAAGTCAACAAACTCCTCGAAGTTGGGTTCATAGAGGAGCGCCATTATTCGGAATGGTTGGCCAACGTGGTACTGGTCAAAAAGCCGAGCGGGGCCTGGTGCATATGTGAAGACTTTACAGACCTGAATAAGGCATGTCCAAAAGACAACCACCCTCTCCCCGAAATTGACAGGTTGGTCGACTCCACAGCCGGGCAATCCCTCCTGAGCTTCATGGACGCCAATGCAGGATACCATCAGATACCGATGTGCAGAACATGACCGAGTGCATACCGCTTTCACCACCCCTCAAGGGGTTTATTGTTACAAGATAATGTCGTTCGGTTTGAGAAATGCGAGAGCCACCTACCAGCGAACGGTTAATAAAATCTTCAGTGATCAGTTGGGTCGGAACATAGAAGTGTATGTTGATGACATGATAGTCAAAAGCAATGCCCACTATGATCATCCATCTGACCTCAAGGAGACGCTGAGCATGCTAAGGAAATATCGCATGATGCTCAACCCTAAGAAGTGTGTATTCGGGGTAAAAGGGGGAAAGTGCCTCGTCTTTCTGGTGGATGAGAGAGGCATCGAAGCCAATCCCGATAAAATCAAGGCCGTGCTCGAAATGAAATCTCCTCGGAATGTTCGAGAAGTGCAGCGCCTCACCGGCTGCTTGGCTGCAATCGAACGTTTCCTGTCCCGGTCGGCTGATAAGAGCTTATTCTTCTTCAAGGCTCTTAAAAGAATAGAATTCACGTGGGACGAAGAAGCCGAGCAGGCCTTCACCTCCCTCAAACAACACCTCTCAACTCTCCCGAAACTTATGTCCCCCTTGCTGGGGGAAACATTGTTTATATACTTGGCCGTGTTAGAGTACGCGCTCAACGCATTACTGGTGGCAGAAAGAGGAGGAGCACAACACCCAATCTATTTCATTAGCCATGCCTTCCGAGGGGCAGAAGCAAAATACAGCGAAGTGGAGAAGATGGTGTTCGCCCTCGTCATGGCTAGTCGAAAACTCAAGCCCTACTTTCAAGCACATAAGATTAAAGTCCTCACCGGACAACCCCTCCGAGAAGTCATTGAAAGCAGAAACCACTCCAGTCAGATGACAGACTGGGCCGACCAACTAGCTGACTTTGGCTTGGAATATGAGCCCAGAAGGGCAATAAAAGCCCAAGACTTAGCTGATTTCATAACAGAATGCACAACTCGGCCCTCGGTCGGTCAAAAAGAGGAGTGGGAATTGTTCGTGGATGGTTCCTCCACCAAGTCAGGGTGCGGAGCAGGGCTGGTGCTCAAACCCCCGGTCGGAGAGAAGATGGAGTACGCTATCAAATTTGAATTCCTTGGGTCTAATAATGAAGCAGAGTATGAGGCTCTCATCTTGGGGCTCCAGCTCTGCATTTTGGTTGGGGCTACAGCAGTTGAAGCCTCAGGAGAATACGAAGTAAAGGAAGACAATATGCGGATGTACTTGGCCAAAACCCAAGAGTTTGTCAAGAAGCTATCACACTTCCACATCAGCCACATACCCTGGTCGGAAAACCAACAAGCTGACGCCTTAGCTCGCATGGCTAGCTCAGCAGAGGGGTTTGCTCCTCGGACAATAATGTGGGAGGTGGTCCATCAACCCAACATAAACACTAAAGAGCAGTTATCGTTGGATCGAACATCCACCTGGATGGACGAGGTGGTCAGATACTTGAGGGATGGAGCACTCCCTGAAGACACCAAGGAAGCCGAGAGAATCAAACACCGAGCAGGGTGGTTCCAATGGCATGACAAGCACCTTTACAAGAAATCATACACTCATCCACTCTTGAAATGCGTAACTCCTGAAGTGGGAAACTACATCCTAAGGGAGATACACCAAGAGGCGTGTGACAGCCATCAAGGCGGAAGGACCATAGCTGGAAAAGCCCTAAGGGCGGGATAATACTGGACCACCCTCAAAGCAGATGCCCAGGAGTTAGTAAAGAAGTGTCCTTCTTGCCAGATCCACTCGGACATCCCGAGATCTCCAGCCACTCCCCTCACTTCAATACAAGCGGTTCTTCCATTTGACAAGTGGGGTATGGACCTACTTGGTCCTTTCCCCCAGCCTCGAGTCATCGCAAGTTTCTAATAGTGGCGATAGACTATTTTACCAAGTGGACAGAAGCCGAGGCCCTCGCTACCATCACCGATCGGCAGGTACAAGCATTCATATGGAGGAACATCATCACCAGATTCGGGGTGCCCAGAGCCTTAGTGTCGGATAATGGCAGGCAATTCAACAGTGGGCCTACTCGAGAGTACTGTGCTCGCTTCGGCATACAGACTTGGTTCGCGACAGTCTCCCGTCCACAAACCAATGGCCAAGCTGAGTCCGCCAATAAGATAGAGCTCAAAGGGATCAAGAAATCTCTAGACGCTGCAAAAGGAGCTTGGGTGGACGACCTGTATGGTGTGCTCTGGTCGGCACGAACAACTACTAGAGAAGCCACCGGCTATTCCCCGTTTGCTCTGGTCTACAGCAGCGAATCAGTCCTCCCACTAGAGGTCGACATCCCCTCACCTCGAGTGACTTTCTATGACTTGGAGAAAAATGAGGAAGAAAAGCCCGTCAACCTTGACCTACTACCAGAAACAAGGGGCAACGCCTTGTTACAATCAATTCGTTACAAGCAAAGAGTGATCCGGCAATTCAACCGTCGAGTAAAAATAAGGCCCATCCAGCTCGGCGACTGGGTAGTGAGGAAGGTCGAGGCAACAGGGCTCTCAGGCCTTAAAGGAAAATTGTGAGCAAATTGGGACAACCCTTACAAAGTCACTGAAGTCATTAAGCCCGACACATTCCGACTGGAGAATCCCGAAGGAATCCCCCTGGCTCGAGCATGGAATGCAGATAACCTCAAAAAATTCTATGTCTACTATTCGTCAATTGCAATCGGGGCATGTATGTAAGGTGTATACTGGCCAAGTATATGGCTTGTAATCACTCGGACCATTTCAGGTCAGATATATGAATGACTTAACCAGTCAGCCAAGACTTAACCAGTCAATTTGCTTGTCAAAATTCAATTTCAATTTCTGTGTATATTCAAAGCATGATTTAACCAGTCCGGCAAAATAAAAATACTTAGCAAAAAATAGCAAAAAAGTAGATTGCAAATGACAAACAACTCCGGGTTGGTCGGACGAAACAAGATCACAAATGAATCAAAATTGAGAATGTATTCCATTGCATAAAGTTGGTTACAAGCTAAGGCTTGGTACTACCAAAGCCAACTAATACAAAATAAGCTAAGTGCATAAGCTGAAAGTCTAATCTGCAGGAGGGTCGGTCTGGTCGTTGGTGCTCCCAGTAAGTTCCTCGGACCGACCGACATCGGTAGGAGCGTCTTCCTCCTCAGCATCATCCAATTCCTCGTCGGACAGACCAATGTTCAGCTCCGCAAGGAGGGCAGCATCCTCAGCCTTGGCCAATGCCTGATAGCTAGAAACAACTGAGTCCCAGGAGAGGTGAGGATGAGAACCGGCTAAGGCCTTCTTCATCCTTTTGAGGGCATCATCCTCCCCCATCTTCTGGGCCTCGGCGCCAACCTCGTTAGCGAAGGTTTCGCAAGCTTTGGAGGCCCTCCAAGAGTTGAACCACTCCTCCTCAGTGCACACCTGCTTCTCCATCTCAACGAGGCGAGCCATCAGCTCGACAACCTTTTACTGGGCCTCGGATGTCTGCACCTCGGCCGCCAACTTAGCCAATAGCGCGTCTTAATTGGATTTGATCAGGTCGGCCTTTTCAAGCGCCCATTTGTCCTGTTTGCCTTGAAAGTCCTCCTGATGGCGCTTAATACACCGTTCGGCGTTGGCTAGTTTGGCCTCGGCGATCCTCTGGCCCTCCTTGGCAGTGTGGACCTCATCGAAGTGCTTTTTGCCCTTCGCTTCCAAATCTGTCACCTCCTCGGCCAGACTAACCCTGTTATTGGCCACATTGGCCAGCCGGGCAGAAAACTGAAATAAGAAACAGTTAGTACAAGAACTTAAAAAGCAAAAATAAGTTCAGAAAGAAGGGTTGGGGCTCACCTCAACCCTGCAGCGGAAAAGGTCGTCAGTCTCTCGATCCCCTCTGATAGCGTTTATGTGGTCCTGGTCGGCGGGGCTGAAAAGGTGATCCACAGCGTTGGTCCAGCGAGTGTCCAACCCGTGGGAGTCCAGCTCAAAAAAAGGCTTCGCCAAAGCCAACTTATCTCCTCCGGATCGTCGGTCGGCCCTCGACGAGGAGTGGCTGGGGTGTACTGCGGACTTCCAACAGGACGGAAGTCGCAAGAAAGAAGAGAGATAGCAGCCTCCTCAACCCGCTCAGCTTGTCCCTTAGCTCGCGAACTATTCACCTCCACTGACTTCGTTCTCTTGGCCCGCTCAGCTTGGGCCTTAGCCACAGCTTTCTCTGTCTGGGCTACCTTCTCGGGGGACCTCTCTTTCCTCTTCGTTGAAGCCTTGGGCTTCGAAGGGTCCTGAGATTTATCACAAAATTTAGTCGGTCGGAGGAAACAGGGTACTCAAATCCGCCGAAGCAAGAAACTAACCTTGGGTGTCGGAGGGACACTGAGGGACTTCTCCTTCAGCTCAGCCCTCAGCCGAGCAGCCCTCATTGCAGCATTGTTTAGCTTGTTGGCCATCTCGAGATCGTATTCGAGCAAAAAGGCCAAGGAAGAAGCTGTAAAAGAACAAGTGTTAGCATCGCAAAAATAATGCAGTAAATATAGCAAACAACCCCCTCGGCCAATTACCCTTGGGAAATGTCTGACTCAGCCCAATCGCGGACAGGAGGTGCTCATTTCTAAATAGGCGGCAGCTCGGCAACCAATTGGTAGCCACATAGACCTTCCCCCTTGATACAGCTTGGACTTGATCTGCATATAGCAAGCCGCCACCACCTCCTCTTCAGACAATTCAGGAACCCGAAAATTAAGTTCGAAATTGGGCTCCACATCGGGTCGGACAATGGGGACCCCCCCAATCACCTCCGAAGTATACAAAGGCGAACTCCCTCCTAAATCCCTTATGAGAAGTAGGCAGGTCGAGCACCGCCTTATACCCTTGTCGGATCTGGAAGTACCACCATCTAGGACCATTTTCCACGGCCATCATTTCGACCAGCTTGAACAGGTGCCGCCAAAGGGTCAGAGTTGGTCGGACACTCAGCATGGCGCAAATAACTTGTACAGCAATAATCCCCCCCCCTAAGAGTTCGGAGAAATCTGACTGTTGGTCAAGTTATAAGCATTCAGCAGCTCTTCAACGAACGGGGTCAGAGGAAATCAAAGACCCATTTCCATGGACTTAAGGTAAATGGCGGTGCAACCCGGGGGAGGAGTCAATACTGTATGATAAGCCTCCGATCGGACCAGCAAGTAGGGATCCCTTATTTGAAAACGGGTCGCCTGCCCCCTCGGATCATCATGGAAGGCTTTCAGCAGAGAAGGCATTAGGGGGAACTTTGTGTAACACCCTGTAAATTCATAACCTTAATTAAACACAACGCTCATACTTAGCAGCAAAAATGGAACTTAAGCCTGTGGGATATGGCCAACTAATACAATGCAACCTTAAATAGTCCTTGATAATTATACATAAACACTCGACTCAAATAATAATAATAATTTCTCTAACACAAGATACCGCGCACTTTCCCTTGAACACGTTCCTTATTAACAACGCTCTTGCAATGGCTATGCTCATACCTAAAACAGAAAACAAAACATCATGAGCCGAAGCTCAGTAACATACTACCCTAACAGTGTAAATTCATTTCAATTCATTTATTTGCAAACAGGGAGAAGAGAATATAGTAAAACATATTTCAAATTCGTAATGAAATAATAGCAAAGTAAACAATTATGAATAGCATCTGATACTTCATAAGTTCCCATTATCTTTTCATCTTTTAGCTTGGTAACTGGCGAGTATAGACATGTGATGACCCTCAAGGAGCCCAGCTCCCTTTTTGGGTACACCACCATGTGATGATCCTCAAGGACCCAGCCCCTTTTTGGATACACCACCATGCATGATCCTCAAGGAGCCCCGCTCCCTTTTTGGATACACCGCTCGCACCAAAATAGCATGCGGTACCCCTCAAGGAGCCCAGCTCCCTTTTCGGGTGTACGGCGGGTGCGAAGGTACGTGCACGACCATAAAGTAGATAAGCGTAACATTATACTGCCAAACCTCTTTCACTTTTATTTATCATGTTTCGTTCGTTTAGCATTCATCGGCATAAGCCATAGATCTTTCATCAATCATACTTGAGCATCAATAACTCATCAGATCATCATTTACGAAACTCATTTGAAAACAATTTAATCCCACAATCCATATAAGAATCACATCGCAAAATCCTTAACATAATTATAAACATCATTTCATAAACACATTTCGAAGGGGATCGTGGGTGTTAGCAATAGATGTTACCTGGATTCCTGCTTAATAACCTTGAAAGCTGGGGGAGGCTGTAATATCTTTTCGTTTAATCTAATCAATTAAGGGATTAATAAAAAGACTTGTTAATATTTTATTCTAAATTTGAGTTTCTTGATCCGTTTCCATCATGTGTCCAATTTAGGAGGTGTGTAGGAGTTTTATATATTAACTTCTTTGGTGGTTGAAATAAAGTCGTAGGCTCCCTTTTCACTTAACAACTTAGCGTCTAAGTCGTAATTCATTATTTGTGAGCATGAACGTCTTGTTATAACCATTTCGGATTTTATAAATTGAACATTAAGATCATGTTATACTCTTGTTAACCTTTAGTTCGAAACTTCGTTCCACTTGTCATAGGGTCCCTTTAAACATATTCGTCATTTTATAAATTAAAACAGTGGTCGTTGGTGATGTTACAAAGATTAATTATTTCAACATTTATAATTAACTTTACTTACGTTACTATAATTAATAGAACTATAATTTAACTTATCATATGTTATCCTATTAAGTACCTTGTTCAATTTAATACGTAAAATATCTTCAACAAGTTAATAAAACAATTTCAATTATCGTAACCCAATTAATCGTAAATTACTAACATTCCTTTATTATTTTCATATTACAAGAGTAAATTGATAATTACTAAGTGACGTTATTGCTAAGTTTTCTTGTTAATCCGTTTATCATAAATGGTTGTCATAAATTTATAACTTAATTGGTAAGCATAAGTAATTCTAGCAAATTTTCATATCACAAAGATAAGGTGAATCATTGGTGATAATTAGTTTAGTTCTTATTACGTGATTAGAACAACTAATTAAAAATTGTAAACTAATTAATTAGTCCATTAAGCTTAATAGGTTGATGAATATTGTAGATTAGATTTAATTGAAACTAAAAATCGGATTTTTGGCCCAATGAGTTCAATAGTAATATGGCTGATGTTGGGCTTAACACAATTAACCAAATAAAAACAAAGTTGGAGAGGTATTTCATACCTCTGCTCATCAATTGAGCAGGCCACGAAAACAGGGGAGGGAGGAAAAAGGGAGGTTGGGCAGTGGCTGGAGCTACAGCAGTAAGGTGGCGGTTCGTTGGAGTTTCGTCGAGCACGGTGTTCAGGTGGTGTTGGGCGTGGCTCGCCAGCACACAGGGAGGGAGAAGGGGATTAAGAGAGAGAAAAGAAGAAGGAGGCGAGCGAGGGAAGGCAGGGGGCGATGTGGTGGTGCGGCGTTCGCACACAGGAGGCGCATTGGTGTGTGAAGGTTGCAGCGACTGAGGGCGGACGGTGGTGCTGCGGTGGGAGTGTGGTGTCTGCCCCGAAACAGAGGACAGAGGAAGGGTTGTTGCGAAAAAAACAGAAGTTTTGTGGGGTGTTTTTGGTGACGTTTTCCGGCGAGTGTTTAGGATTGTGAATGGTTGATAATGTGAAGCAACCATGGCTATTTATAGCCATTGTTGGGGGCCGAATTTTCTGAATTTGATGGGTGGATTTGATGAAGAAAACTGAAATTTGGGTGGGTTTGATTTGATAAATATTAGATTTTTAGGATGGGTTTGATTTGGATTGAAGTTTTTAATTGAAGACTAGATTGTTTGTGTATAAAAATTCAAGAGTGGAGTTAAAACTTCATTGTCGGGTTGGTTTGAGAAGGAAACATATAGATGGTTGTAATGTACGTTGAATGAACAGTAGTTTTTGTTTTTGATTTACCCTTTTTATTTTCTTTCTTGTTCTTTTCCTTTTTCTTTTGTTTTCCTGTTCTTTTTTCTTTTCCTTTTTATTTCTAATACTAACAAATTGGTTCCAACATTGGATTAGTAGTACTTGCAAAGTTTTAGTGTTAGTTTGATTATTATTCTTTTCTTGCATTAATTAATATAATTATTTAATCTAACATAACTTGTTATTATTTGCAATATATATTTATTTAACGAATTAATTATTACTTTACTTGGGTATAGAGTAACAAAATTTAGTCATACCTTATAATTAAAAAAAAATTTAATCACTAATTATTATTAATTAATTTAGGGAGGTTTATATTTTCGGGATATTACACTTTGAGCCAGGACCACCTCTTGGATCCAGATCGGGATACTCCGGTCGGCCTGAAGTGGAGGTCTCTTCCTCGCCTCCCGACATAGTGGTCCTCACTACACCATCAGTAAGATATTTGTCTAAGTAACTCTTAGATGAAGGAAAGGCAAGGGACACTTCCCAAGGGAAGGGAATAGCGCCCTCGGCCTCTTCCTCCACTGACGATGAACGGCTCGACGGCCGAGGGGTCCGGGCAGCTTATTAGGGTGGACACCAACGTTATTTCCATCCCCCTCACCTCCTTGGACAATTTGTAGGGAGGATAGGTCGGAGGTGTCACCGACTCGGACGAATCTCCCATTATTTATAGACAAGGGAGTCGGTCGAGGTTATTGAAAGAAAAAACGAAAAAGAGTTAAAAGAACAAGGGCGTACCTGGTCGGACGAATGAAACCGGAGAGACTGCCGAAATTGTAGAGAGAAGTTGGAGCTTTTTGTAGAGAGAGAAAGAGTGAGATTTGGAAAATGAGCAAATGATTCTTCTCTCTCCTCTCCGTACAAAGATATAGGCACACCTCGGGGTGCGTCCCTTCATGGGCCTGCCAAATGGCGCCGCTCCTATCCCAAAAGGCTGCCCACGGAAGTTGAAACATCAAATTTTTTTTAAAGCTCCGTCCAACTCAACTACCCAGCTGCCTCAAGTGCCATGTGGCAGGTTCCGTCGAGGTATCCTGCTCGATTCCACCCGCTTGGACAAGACGGTTACCTCGAACAAGGGCGCCTCCCCAAGATACCTCGGCTATTCGGTAGGACGAGAAAAGAGACTCTCTCCTCCTCATCCTTTACTTAGTTAAAATAAACTAAGTACTAGGAGACATCTAGTCGGCCTCTCCAGGGCTTGTTAGCCCCTGTCCGAGCAGCGCCCGACAATAAGGAACCTGGTCGGTCATTCTGGGGCTCTTTAGCTCCTCGTCCGAGAAGGTCTCCTCATCCTTTACTTAGTTAAAATAGATTAAGTACTAGGAGACATCTGGTCGGCCTCTCCAGGGTTTGTTAGCCCCTGTTCGAGCAGCGCCCGACAATAAGGAACCTGGTCAGTCATTCTGGGGCTCTTTAGCTCCTCGTCCGAGCAAGCCTCCTCATCCTTTACTTAGTTAAAGTAGACTAAGTACTAGGAGACATTTGGTCGGCCTCTCCAGGGCTTGTTAGCCCCTGTCCGAGCAGCGCCCAACAATAAGGAACCTGGTCGGTCATTCTGGGGCCCCTTAGCTCCTCGTCCGAGCAGGTCTCCTCATCCTTTACTTAGTTAAAATAAACTAAGTACTAGGAGATATCTAGTGGGCCTCTCCAGGGCTTGTTAGCCCCTGTCCGAGTAACGCTCGATAATCAGGAATCCGGTAGGTGCTCTTACAGCTCCTCCCCTCTTCGACTGACTAGAACCCTCAAAGAAACCCGGTCGGCGCTCCAGGGAATCCTCCCCTCCTCGACCGACCAGGTACCCTAAAGAAACCCGGTCGGCGCTCCGAGGACTCCCCCCCTCTCCGACCGACCAGGTACCCCAAAGAGACGCCTGGTAGGCCCCATTACGACGAGCCAAAGCCCGGTCGGTCGTCTTGGGGGCTCTCTATCCCCTGCCGGCCAGGTATCTCAAGAGAGCACCCGCTCGGCCAATGGCTCCAAGCCCAGACTTGGTCAGTGGATTCAGAGTTGGTCGGCAGCTAGCCGACCAGGTTCCTCTTCACCTCCCTCGGACAAAAAGAAAAGCCTCCAGCAATCCGGTTGGTCGGGAAACCAGAAGGGTGGATAATTACGCAAGAAACGGGCATCACCCGGTCGGACGGTTCTTCTTCCCCTTCCCGGCGTGGGGCTAAATGTTTGGGCCCATTAAACTCTGCTAAAAGTTCTACGCCAGCTGGCACCGCCACGCAAGCCTCGTGGGTCCCACCTATCATGACATGGCCAGCAGTCTCTAGGAACCTTCAAGGGGCCCACAAAGATCCTCCTAGAAAGGGCATCCCCACCAATCCTAAGGGATGTTGTCCTCTCAAAAGGTCTTTACCTAGAAGGTCTCAACACTATAAATACCCCTTGTCCCATCAAGGTAAAGGTATTGAATTCTCACCTAACTAACTAGAGCTTTCTCATTCTAGATTTTCTCTCTACCGCAATCAACAACTGACTTGAGCGTTGGAGGGGCGATCCCGGAACAACCCCCGGGGCAGTCTAACTCATTTTGCAGGACATCGGTGAATAGATAACAACTTCAGGACTCGCATTAAGGACTTGCTCAGCACATATCATTAACCTTAATTTCTAGACAGAAACAATTATCAATCTACATTTATCTTAATCATGATAATAACTGTTTTCAAGTACCTCAAATAATTACATTATGTCTCTCTCTTAGAATTAACCAAGGAGAGTTAACATAAGTTTCACAACTTGAGATTCATGAAACAAAAATTGATTAAACATAATCATTTATGGGTCATGTTATCTCGTAAGTTCAATTTCAATTAAGCAGATTATGATTCTTTACTAACTAAACCGCGTGATTCTTTCGCACTGTGAAAGACCAACTCAATTTCTTTTGTCCTCGCGAGGCTACCTCATTTCTCTCTATGTTCGCCTACCTGGTCACATCCCCTTCATACGTTAATATAGCATCATTCAAAGAACGTTTTGGTACCATTAACATAATATTTTGGTATAATAATGATACTTTATCATTTAAAGGAGACAATATGGTACCCTTGACAATATGATATCATTCAAAGGAGATCACTTTGATACTTTAATATGGTCTCAATTAAAGGATATTTGTCGTTAATAGGGGTTAGGGCATTAGATTAGGAGGTTGGGGTTAGAGGGGTTAATTATGGTTGATGACTAACAGAGTTAACTAACTTTATTCATTCATGGCATTTTGATGTATTACCATGAAACTGAGAGGTACCTGGTGAGTTTTGAAAAGTGCAAGGGTACTTGGTGAATTTTCTAAATACTCGGGGGTATTTGGTAAAAAATCGTAAAACAAGTCGAGATATATTGATTGACATATTTGATACATATACCATTTTTAACTTGTTTTGTATGACAAGTTGAACTGAGAAAGGGTTCTTAAATTATTTTCTTTTCTAATTTTTGTCATTTCATTAGATCATTAAGGGTAATTTAGTACTTTCACAGGAAAACACCATCTTTCTCCCCCTTCACTTATTTAATAGAGATACTAAGATATACGGTATAAGCTTTGTATTTCATCGAACAATCTTTCAGAAGAGTTTACAAATATCTAATTTTTTTATCGCATAAACCTACTTTATTTTATAATTGTACTTTTATATTCTACTAAATAAAGTTGCTACATTATTTTTTTAAAAACCGTTTTCAAATTTCATCCTACTCCATCATATATTATATTCAACCCTCAATCATATCATCTTCTATGAGGCTCATATCCTAAGAATAGTAAGGTTCATATCAATTCTTATATATGTGTTTTCCTTAAACTTTAAATAAGAAATAATAACGAAAAAGTATTCGTATTTTTTAAATTCAACCATGTACGTTAAGTTTAACCAATCAGTTTGCAACTAATCAAATAAGAACCAAACTTGTTAGTATTAGTGACAGAAAACGGACCAGACCACCTAGACTTCAACTTACCAGGAAAAAGTTTTGGTCTAGAGTTGTACAATAAAACCTTCTCACCAATAAAGAACTCCCTGCTCAAATTTTTCTTATGCTGCCATCTCTTAGTGCGCTCTTTGTAGAGACTCGAACTATCATAGGCATTCAATCAGAGTTCATCAAGCTCATTGACCTGCAATAGGTGTTTTTTTTTTTTTTTGCTAAGTAAGAATTATATTAATCACCAAAATGAAACATTTACAAACAAGACCCTTCAGAAAAGAGCAGCCCAACTAGGTTGACCCCCTCAATAACTGAAGAGCTCAAAACAACACTATATTCTATGATTTTCCAACTTTCTATCTATCCATATTTGATCCCTAGAAGAGATTTTCTGAGGGAGGACAAGACTAATTCTTTGCTGCACCAGATTCTTCAATTTCTTGAACATAACCTCAAGTCTCCACATCACATGATTCCAAACTGCTTCATTCCTCACCCACCAAATCTGATATACCAGTCCACTGAAGACAGCAACAACAAATCTCTTCTTCACCCATGTTCTCTTACTCTTCAGAATATACAACATCTGCCTAGGAAAAGTAGTATGCACTGTTGTCATGCCCAACCAGTTCTTCACCATATCTAAGCACTGAACTGAGTATGGGCATTGAAAAAATAGATGGTTATGATTCTCAAGGCCTTGCTCACATAGAAGACAAGAATTTGAATCCTTAACACCTATCTTCACAAGAATATCTAATGTTCTTAATATTTGCTTCATCACAAGCCATCCAATCACCCTGTGCTTAGGGACAGCTAGTCTATTCTATATTAGCTTATCCCAATGAACAACCCTTTTCTCACCTATCATTCTTTTATATACTTGCTGCACACTAAACTTTGTCATGATTTTCATGTCACACTATACAACAGCTTCACTTTATTCTTCACCTTGCATATCTGCTTCCAATACCAGCAGCAATCTGTTAGAGGCTCATAGTCCCACCACCTAGCATCATAAGTTGTCCTGTTTAGTGGTGATTGCCCAAACATACTTGACAAGTGCTGCCACATTCCAAACTTGTATTTTCCTAAAACCCAGACCCCCTGATTGTTTAGGTAAACACACCTTCTCCCAAGCAACATTGCCAGGCTTCCTACTATTCCATTCACCAGACCGTAGGAAAGCCCTACAGATGTTTTCAATTTCCTGCAAGACTATTTTTGGCATAATAAACATTTGAGCCCAGTATTGATGTATGCTTAACAATACCGAGTTCACCAAGTTAACTCTTGCCATATAAGACAAATTCCTGTTGCTCCAAACCTTAATCCTTGCACACATCTTCTCAATGATGCCATTGCAATATGTGTTTTTATCTTGCTAATTTAGCATCAAGGTTTAACTCCTTAACAGCACAAAAATCCTTATACTCTAGTTCGACAGGTAGGTGACATGTTTTACCATAGACTAGTCTATAAGGGGTTGTACCAATAGGGGTCTTAAAAGCAGCTCTATAAGCCCATAATGTGTCATCTAACTTATCACTCCATCCTTTCTAGATTTCGCTACCTTTTTCTCCAAGATAGTCTTTGTTTCACAATTAGACACTTCTACTTGCCCACTTGTCTGAGGATGATATGCTAGACCAATCCTATGGTATACGCCATATTTCTTGAGTACGGCTTCAAAAGTTCTTTTGTGAAAATGAGATCCACCATCACTAATGACAACCCTTGGTACCCCAAACCTTGGAAAGATAATCTTTTTGAATATTTTCATCACAACCTTAGAGTCATTAGTTGGTGATGCAATGGCTTCTACCCACTTAGACATATAGTCAACAGCAACAAGTATGAAAGTGTTGCCTGATGAAGAGGGAAAAGGACCCATAAAATCAATACCCTATACATCAAATAGTTCAACTTCCAAAATGGGGGTTTGGGGCATCTCATGTCTACTGGAAATATTTCCTGTTCCTTGGCATGCATCACAAGACTTAACAAAAGTGCTAGCATCATGAAATAGAGTCGGCCAGTAAAAACAAGACTGAAGTACCTTAGCGAGTGTTTTGGAGGCCCAACATGGCCTCCACATGGAAGGGAGTGAGAGTGCTTCAGAATTTCATGCACCTCCCACTCTGGGATACATCGCCTGTAGATGGTGTCAGCACAAAGCTTATAAAGAAGCAGATTATCCCAAAAGTACTTCTTGGCATCATGGAGAAATTTCCTCTTCTGCTGATAGCTCAGCTCTGGGGGCGTTTGTCCACTCACACAAAAGTTGGCGAAGTCCGCATACCACGGGGTGACTGAAGTGACAGCCATGAGCTTATCATCAGGAAAGGTGTCAGCAATGGGTAGACCCTCTTCCATATCCTCGTACTGCAATCTAGACAAGTGATAAGCCACTACATTTTTCGCTCCTTTTTTATCTCTGATCTCCAAGTCGAATTCTTAGAGCAGCAAAATCCACCGAATGAGTCAAGGCTTTGCTTCCTTTTTGGCTAGGAGGTACTTCAATGCAGCATGATCGATATATACAATGACCTTAGACCCCAATAGATAGGTCCTGAACTTGTCCAGTGCATATACTACAACTAGAAGCTCTTTCTCCGTGGTGGCATAGTTAACTTGAGCTTCATCTAGTGTCTTGTTAGCATAGTATATGGCATGAAGGATGTTGTCTTTCCTCTGACAAAGTACAGCTCCCACATCATAATCGCTAGCATCACACATAATCTCAAATGGAAGGGTCCAATCTAGAGATCGAATGATAGGAGAACTAATCAGAGCTTGCTTGATCTTGTTGAAAGACACAAGACACTCATCAGTAAACAGGAACGGGGCATCCATGAGGAGCAACTGAGTAAGTGATTTAGCAATTTTAGAGAAGTCCTTGATAAAGCGGCGATAAAACCCCGCATGATTAAGAAAGCCTCTAAGTCCTTTAACATTCACAGGAGGGAGTAATTGCTCAATACTTGAATTTTTGCCTCATTATGAGATAATATGACCAAGTACCACTCCTTCAGTAACCATGAAGTGGCACTTCTCCCATTTCAATACAAGGTGGACATCTTCAGATCTTTTCAAAACTTTAGCTAGATTTATCAAACATGCATCAAAATCAATTCAATACACGCTAAAGTCATCCATTAACACTTCCATAATGGACTCAGTAAACTCAAAAAAGATAGTCATCATACAACGTTGGAAAGTAGCGGGGGCATTACATAGTCCAAAGGGCATCCTTCGATAAGCAAAGGTACCATAAGGTCATGTAAATGTGGTCTTCTCATGGTCGTCTGGATGGATAAGGATTTGGAAGAAATCGAAATTGCCATCTAGATAACAAAAATGAGAGTGATAAGCTAGTCGTTCCAACATCTGATCAATGAAGGGGAGGGAAAGTGGTCTTTCTTGGTGGCAACATTTAATTTCCTATAGACAATGCACATACGCCACCCAGTGACTACTCTTGTAGCAATTAGTTCATTCTTCTCATTTTTAACTATAGTAGTACCTTCCTTTTTAGGAACCACTTGAACTGGACTCAGCCACTTACAATCAGAAATGGGATAGATGATCCCATCATCAAGCAATTGCATAACCTCTTTCTTGACCACTTCCTGCATATTGGGGTTCAAACAACACTGGCCTTGTATACTAGGACGATATTCATCCTTGAGATGAATTTTATGCATGCAAAAGTTAGGGCTTATGCCTTTCAAGTCATTAATATTATATCCAATGGCCTTTTTATATTTTCTCAAAACAGAAAAAGTTGGGACATTTGACCATCATTTAGTGTAGCACTAACAATCACAGAGCAATTTTCAGATTCATCCAAAAAAGCATATCTCAGAGTAGGGGGAAGGGGTTTCAGTTCGGGTTTCTTTACCTCTACTAGTTGAGTAGCACATACTAACTATTATACAAGGCCAACGTTTTCCCCAAAATTTGAAACCAAAAAAAGCTCCAAAATCAACCCAAAAAAACACCAAATTCGACCCAAACCCGAAATTCGACCCAAGCAAAACAAACCCCAAATTCGACCAATTTACGGATAAATTCGAACCAATTTTCCCCAAAAACAAAGAGAGATGAGAGATGAGGGAGATGATAGATGAGGGGGATTAGAGAGAAGAAGATACATAGAGAGAATTGAGTAATGTCGGTGGTGCTAATTTGAGGGAAAAATGAAAGAAGAATTGGGGGGGGGGATTAAGGAAACATTTTGGGGGGAAAATGAATAAAACAAAGAGAATGAGTAAGTGTCGGTGGAAGAGATTAGGGGAAGAAATTAAGGAAAATTTTTGGCGAATAAAATGAATAAAATAGAGAGAGAAGTTAGCTAGTGTCGGTCCCCATTAGTAGATAGAATTGAAAAATTGAAATAGAACCCGAGAATAAATCCCGCTTTTATTTTTCGGCCAAATTTTGAGAATTTAATTTTTTACTACCAGATCTTCACCTCGTCGCAAATGATCTCTTGTACTTCCTCCGTATCAAATTAATTGCAACAAATCCTTCGACACAGACTCCTAGGCAAAATTTCTTAAGGTAAGATTAACAAAGGTAAGGGCAATGTTTAGTGTACTTAACTACCACCAAGTACCACCACCACATACTGTCGCCACCACCGAACCGCCCCCCCCCCCACCATCGCCGAAACGCCACCACCATCGAAACGCCACCACAACCACCACCAACACCGAAACGCCATCACAACCACCAACAACCACCATCAACAGCCAAAAACCACCGAAATTTGAATCCAAAACCCACCGAAATTGGAATCCAAAACCACCAACAAAATCCGCCGTAATGTGAATCCAAAACCCACCGAAACTCGCATCCAAAAACCACCAACAAATCGAAGAGAGAGAAGAACGAAGGTGGAGGAACAACGAAGGTGGAGAAATAACAAAGGAACAAAGGTGAGAGATCTGGTGTGGATTTTGGGTGGAGAAAAAACGAAGGAAGATGGAGATTAATTTCGAATTTCGGGTGGATTTCGGTGGATTTCGGCTGGTGGTGGAGGAGATCGAAGATAGGAGGTGATAATGGTGGTGGTGTGTGGAGGATATTGAAGATAATGATGATGCTGGTGGGGGACGCCGGCGAGATTTGTGATGGTGATGTGGTGGTGGTGGTGGCAGGAGGATGGAGATGGGAGATGAGAGATAAATGGTGGTGGGTTGTGGAGTGAAGGTGGTATTGAAGGGAGGGAAGGTTAAGCCGAGTGTTCATGATGTGTTCGATGTGAGATAGATATTTTGCAATTGCATGAGGTCGAGCTTTCGACTTTAAACTAAGCGCTTCTCGGGAGGCAACCCGTGTTTTAGTATAATTGGTTTGTAGATACTTTGTTGTTTTTTTTATGCTTTTGGTGTGTTTTTGGGGTTTTGGTTTTTGTAGGAGAACCTTTGAAGCAAAAGAAGAGAGCTGAAAGGGGTGGGTTTCATCACCACTCCCTTAGAATTTAAAAGAGAAGAGGAAAAGAAAGCCGAGAGGGTTTCCGCGGGCTGACCGCTGGCGCAGCCCAAAAACAGAAAAAAAAGGGCCGAGAGCAGTTTCGCGACCCGCCCGCGATTGCGGAACCCGTCCGCGGGCGCAGACCTTCCCTCCGCGGTCGCGGACCCGCGTATTTCCGCCAGGTTAGTTTTCTTTCGCCCTTTTCTCTTCCTTCCTCCTTCCATCATTTTCGACTCCCTCTCTCTCTATTCTCACAAATACTTATCCCCTTTCATCTCCCTTCAATTACTTCACTCAAATTTCTCTCTTTCACTCATTAAATCCCTTTTTCTCACTCTCTCATATCACTTCCCACTCAATCATCTTCAAAAATCTCCACTTTTCTTTTCTTTTTACAAAATCCATTGAAATCCCTAAAATTTGGGAGTTTTTAATTCTTGGAGTTCTTGGGCAATTAAAGGAGCAAGGATCATTCTTGGGGTGTTGTTCTCACTTGGGTACTTGGTCAACCACCCTTTTGATTCTTCCATAAGGCAAAACTTCAATTCTTCACTCTCTTTTTGGAAGTTGCCTTAATTTTTAGTTGTGGTTGATTTATTGTTGAGATTGTGGTGGATTGTTGTGTTTTGGACTTCTTTGTGGTTGTAAAGACATTGTTGAGGATTGAATTTGTGAGTTTGGAGTGAATTTTTAGGAGTTTATTTTGAGAGTTAAGGGTGGAATTGCTTTTGACTTACTTGAGTTGTCCTTGTGAAATTTTAATTGTTCTAACAATGGTGAGGAAGCGTGGCCGTGCCCAAAGTTCCAATGAGCCTGAGGCTCACGAGGAACCTGTTGCTAGTGAAGTGATAATTGACACCATGGGTTTGAATGGACTGAAGCGGGAGCAAAAGGTTACTTGGAGAAATCTTAGTAAATCAAAACGAGTTGTCCAGTGTACTAAGTTTATTGACACCAATTTCTTAGCTTAGTTGGGATTGTTAGATGGATTTCGGGAGATGATGGGTAGAGCCGGACTATTGGGCATGCTTGATTATGCACCTCGCACTTATAAGAGGTGTGTATATGAATTTCTGTCCACTCTCACCTTGGTGAAGCACAGGGGAGACACCCGTATTCGTTTTAGGATGCATGATCGGGTTCGTGATATTTCTTTGAGCCAAGTTCGAGAGGCTTTTGGTTGGGTCGCTCCATCAAGCGACAACCCTTTTGTCCCCATGGGTGTTCCATCTGAGGATGTTGGCACCTTTTGGTATCGCATTTCTGGGTTACCCCTTAGCAGTGGCGGTGAGAAGATTAGTAGTATCTGTCACCCTGCCCTACGCATGGCTGCGTATTTCCTTGGCATGACTATCTTTTGCAAGGGTGATACGGGGAAGTTCAACCAAGTAGAGATGTGCTATCTTCGTGCCTTGCTTCCGGGTAGTGTGGGTATTCCGGATTGGGCTGACCTATGGCTTAAGTCTTGCATTGATGTGCACACCAAGTTGGGTGGCCACCTTAGCATGGGAGGTATGATTACACACTTTGATTACGCGGTTGGGTTATGCTCCTAATAATGCTTGTGATCCGGTGTCCGACAAATTTCTATTGTTTAATGCCCGAACCTTGTTAAAGATGAACATGTTGAAGAGTTCTGATGGTCCTCCTTTCCAGATAAGTTGTGGTGATGGTTTCATTTTCCTTCCTTGGGAGCATTTTCCTTTTGGCCCCACTGTGGCTAATTTCTTTATTAGGCCCGAGGTTGGCGGTGGGATTTTGGATGAGATAGATAAGGATGAGGAAGGTGATGGAGATTTTGATATGGAGTTGGAGCAAGGAGAAGGAAGTAGACTTTCATCTATCGAGGAGCAATTGAGTGCTCTTGTGCTCCAGGGTAATGCTACTATGGCTTACATGAGACATTTGGATGCTTTCTTTCAGCAGCAGTGGTAGCTATGTTCCGCATGGTGAATTTCCTGGTGGAGCATCCAGCTCCGGTGCCTCCGGTAGCGGTGAGGCATGTCGTGGTGATCCCTAGAGGTTTG
The DNA here is from genome assembly GCF_026745355.1 of Beta vulgaris subsp. vulgaris. Taxonomy (NCBI): domain Eukaryota; kingdom Viridiplantae; phylum Streptophyta; class Magnoliopsida; order Caryophyllales; family Amaranthaceae; genus Beta; species Beta vulgaris. The sequence goes on from NC_079208.1 coordinate 27,776,373, forward strand.
TTTCTCCCTCTTGCTTGCTCTTTCGATTTTCTTACACATTGGGGACAATGTGTCTTTAAGCATGGGGGAGAGGATTTATTGATGATGTATTTATATTGTAAATATTTGTCTTTCATTTCGTTTTAATCAAAATAAAAAGAACAAAATGAGTGGCTAGGTGAAAACCCGGAAGGGCGCCCAGGCAAAAGGAGAGGACTCTGGTGTCATTTATTTCTCGGAGTGGTGGCATATGAAGGGTGTTTGAAGCGGCGTTTGGTTAGGTCACTCATTGTTGAAATAAGGAGGTTGTGGGTTAGATCGTGGTAGGTTAAGCCTCTTGTTTTTCATCTTGGAGCCATAAGGGGAGTCGGAGGTGCTTAAAGAGGTAAGCTTTTGGGTTGAAGGTGTCATTCCAACCCAAAGCTTCATTTTGAGGTAGTTGTGCATGAGATGAGCTTGGGGGGATTTAGGTCATGTTAGCCTCCCTTACTCTTTGGTTTGTTGTGTAAGTTAGCTTGGGTGTGTTGAGGTCATTTCCACCTCAAGTTAACTATCCTTGTGGATTATGGAGTGAGATAAGATGGTTGGAGTTTGGCGCGTTGAGGCTATTTCCACCCGAGCTCTAGCTAGTTGTGGTACTTGCACTTGTTGGTTTGGTGTAATGGTGTTAGGTTGAGTTTCTTTGCGAATTTTCCCGTGCTTCCTGTTAGACCTTGGAGATAGAAAAGAGTTAGGATTTTACTCAAGGACGAGTAAAGGTCTAAGCATGGGGGAATTTGATATGCCATGTTTATATGGCATTTTTTACACTTTTTCACTACTTACTAACGGGATTTGACACAAGTTTTGTAATGATATTGATCTTTTTCTCTACTATGTTGTTATTTGCTCTTTTGAATCATTTGAGCTCATTTGTGTTGGAGAAAGTTCAAGCTGGAAAGTTAGCAAGTCAAAGAAACTCTTTGAAGAGTTATCACAGTGAAGCAAGGAAGTGAGATGCGTCTTCTTGAGTATTTTTGGTATGAGCAAGTCATTTTCAAGAAGGGAGATGAGAAGTTATACGGCCAAGCCTCTGCGATCGCGAGAGATTTCAACGCGGGGGCGGCGAATTATTGAAGAAAAACGCCGAGAGCTTCTCCGCGACCCCACCGCGGGCGCGGTGCCTTCCTCCGTGGTCGCGGACCCCTGTAACAAGGAATCGACTTTTCGTCTTCCCCTGTTTTGCTGATTAAAAGAACATTTCGTCTTTTGTTTTTAGGATGATATATCATCTTTTCTCCTCTAGCTTTTCAGAAAACAACTCTCATATTTCTATATTGTAATCCTTTATATTATGGAAAGCTAATCTCCCATCTTGGTGTATCAATCGAATCAACCATTTTAATCAACTTGTGAGTTCAATTCTTCCTTTAAATTGCTTGAATGTTGATGATTCTTCATGTTCTTATGTTTGATTGTTTTTGTGCTTAAGTTAACTTGATCAATTAACTTTTTGCTTATTACAATCTCTACTATCTAGATAATTGTCTGCTTTGAGATTATCTAGGGTTTGTAGTTTATGCCCAATTATCGCACGCTCGTGGATGATAGAGTATAAGAAGAATCATCATATAATTTCGCATTCGACCGCTTCTGTGAATGCTAGATTACCCTATTTGAAATCTTCCTAGTTGTTATCTAATTGCTTAGTTAAACCTAGAACGCTCGGGCTAGGTTGTTACGCCATTAAGGGTCGGATTAGAGCGCTCGCTTAGTCTTACCACTACGTTAGGGGAGATTGAATCTTATGATTCACAATAGGGCGTTCATGTAACTTAGGTGTTGAATTGTTCAATGATTAAGGGTTGAATCGGTTGTGAAGATTGATTGCCAAGTTTTCGTTTATTATTTGATTTTCCTTGTTTATGCTTTATTTGTTTCAATTTCATTCCTCAAACCCCCCCTATTGTTACTTAGCACACGTCTAGTCAAACCAAACCCACCTTCTCCTTGGATTCGAACCTTACTCCCTTATACTATGTTTGTGTAGGATAGTATTGATTTATTTGCGCGTTAGCCGATACGACTAAGGCATCGCCATCAAGGGTCACTTTGCCTACTGATTCAAAGCCTATACAGTATCTCTCCTCTCGAAGCAGATTCAGTATTGCAATAATAGAAATATAAATCAGGCCTATCTTATAAATCCAGCATGAAGATTCAACCACAGGAAACAATTGAAATACAAGGCAATCAGACTAATCTACCAATTCCTCATTGCATACATAGATCTCCACAATCCTAGAAATAAAACTACACACTAACAATAACAAAATAAATTAATATAAAAACTCATACTTTGAAACATTGCAAATAACTAAGAAAAGAATCTAATTACCGAATTATATTGAACTTGTGAATAAGAAAAAGCTTCGATCTTGAATTGAAATCAAAAAGCACTAAATTAGGGTTCTTCAATCACTCTCTAGAGAAAACTAATAATAAAAACCAAGATGTCTTCTAAAATTCTAATTTTTCTATTAATACGAAGTCCTAAAACCAATTGGAAAAAGTCTCAAAAATCAGCATGGGATTCATTAAAAAGCGCGTGGCGCGTCGTCGCCGGATCGGGCCAAGTATGCCTGACCTAATCGGGCACCAAAGTATTGAAAGCAGCTCAAAATCCCAGGCGCCCGATGTCATCGGGCCTCCTAAATACTCAGTAGATGTGCAACAGGTCTTTCATGGGCGCCCGATGTTGTCGGGCCAAACTGCCCGATCGTGCGCCAACAACGAATTACGACTGGGATTCAACACCCGATCTGGCCCTCAAGAAAAGTTTGTGTTTCTCTTCTGTGTCGGATCGGGTTGTACCACCCGATTTTGTCGGGCCAAGCATCCTTTACTCGTTTCTTGGCTCAAGAGCCAAATCTTTAGCTTTTCTTTTGCTCAAGGTTCCGGAAAGCGTACTCGGGATCTCGGGACTTAACGTTGCACCTCTCCAATCCAATGTAGCGGTCATATAATAAATAGAAAGTAGGGAATTGTTCCCTAAAACCTACAATGCAACACAAAATAGCAAACCACAACTAGATGGAGAGAGTTAGTATAAAATGGCTCCTAAGAGCACCATAAGCATCAGTTTTAGCATATAAGTAGGGGGAAAAACTCTATATAAAATCATAACATCAGTTGTGGAGGTTGGTACCAAGTCTCAGCCTTCTTAGGGTTGTTCTTTTATTGCTAGAATCACTTCCTCAGGATTTTCGGACTCAGGGTGCTTAGCCTCGACAAATACTTCAGTAGCATGTATAAAGGCTTCAGCCTCCATATGATATAGGCATCAAAGTCCACTCCAACGTTAAGATCCTAGATCTGCAAAGCTTCTAGATTGAACCTATTAACAAAACTCTGAAGAGCTTCCTTTGGACCTTGAATAACCTTTCCTAAATGCATACTAGTCTTTTGTTCTTGCTGGTTTGCTACAAAGTGACTTGTAATAAATAAGTAACTGAGTTCAGTGAAAATGTTAACTGAATTGGGTGGAAGAATAATAAGCCAAAAAATAAAATTCTTGCACCAAGTAGCATGATCTACTGCTTGAACATACATTTGATTCTTGTAAGAAGAAAGATGATCGTTACGATTAGTCGTTCCATCAAGTGGCTCAATTGTAAGGAGTTCAACCTTTGGCAAAAAGGGGGAGCCACCATGATCCTGGCCGAGAAGGGAGTTGGCCAATCCATGCAAAGAGCTCTCAACTGCCTTCGATGGGTATGAACTCCTTATGGTATTCCTTTAAAGATGGTTTTGATGAGGTGTTTGCTGGGGATGCACGTTGATAGACCATCGACTACACCACTGTTTTATCTCTATTATATAAGGGAAGGGGGGAGCAATGGTGTCCTCTTTTGAACGCCTATTTTACCCTCCTTTCCTTTCTAAATTACGAAAGGAATGTCAAAATCAAAATCGTCACTCAAAGAAAACTACCGAAAATTAATTTACAACACTCACTCACAAATCAGTTAAAAGAAGAAACTTTACAAATCACTCATACAATTGAGAAAATCACGTTATAAAAATCACGCAAATCACTCAAATAATCAGGAAACTTTATTAAAACTTAAATTAACATACAAACTAAAACTAATAACCTAGAACGTCAATACATACAAAAACATTTACAAAAATTTACTTACAAATCACTATTCTCAAGAACCATTCACAATTAATGGTGGGTCATGTTAAAAAAAATAAAGGTGTAGTTGTACTGAAATCAGAATTTAGAAGTTAGACAAGGAAAAAAATATTTACTTTTTATAGTGTTTCCTATATATAATGAAACTTTTACATATATTTGGACCTATCTTTTTCTATTATACAATAGCGATTAATTATCAAGGTAAAAAGGTTTATGTAAAATATCATTCAAGAATTAAAGTACAACATATCTCTATTATATAAAGGAAGGGGGAATCTATGGTGTCCCTGAATGAAGAGACTATGTTACTTCCTTCCCATTATAAATTACAAATTCACTTACAAATCAAATGGAGTTTCAAACAAAGATACCAAAAATACAATTATAACAATCACTCACAAGTCAACTAAAATCATAAAATTGCATAATTTACGTTATGCAAATCACTAAAATGAGGAAACTTTACAAAAACTTAAAAATTCACTTACAAACTACAACCTATGAAAAAATTGACTTGAAATCAAAGTGTCCACTTTCCTTACAATTTATGAAGTACTCTACTTAATTCAAAAATAAACTAAAAAGTTATAATATTAGAAATCATAAATAAATTCAATAAAATTTCTAGTTTGTTCATAGAATTTAATTTTGAAAAGTAAAAAAAAAAAAACAAAAAGAATGGTGAGAGACTTATGTGACAGAAACTAAACCAATCAAATTTTGCAACTAAAAACAATTATACTTCGTATGTCTAATGTTCAAATTTTAACTCTTATGTGGAATAAAATCGAGTTTCTGTTTCGAAAAAAATTCTAGTCTTGTCTTAGACAAAGAAGGGAAGGGCCCATACTTCTTCCTTATGTCTGAGTATGTATCTTCAGAGGTGGACCTCTCAGATACGATGTAGATTCTGCGGCCGACCGTTGTAATGCAGTAGCTTTTTTTTGCTTCATGATATTCCCGAGCATTTGTTTCCATCTGATGCCCATTCGGATGCTGGTCATTCTCATACAAGTCCATCTTCCTTTGATATTCACTATAAGTCGGTTGTTTCTCTCTAGCTATCCTTCTTGAAACTTCTGGATGAGTAAGTCGACTTGGACCTGCAACATTCTCTTGAGAGCATCCCAAAGAGGAGCTGGATTGCGGGTAGATGGCTCTGGATTCTCCTGAAAAAAGCATATTTTGAATGGTTCCTGAACGACTGCTGCCATCTTGGTATGAAAGTCATTCAATACATTTTGCAGATGAGCAACAGTTACAGGACGCTCAAGATTTTCCTGGAGAACAGGTATTTGAGGTTGATCAGGAACGTTGGATGGAGGTTTATCCATCCCTCGAGGTTGTCGATCATCATCCACAGTGTCTTCTACTCGAATCTAATAACTACAATTTCAATCTTGTTGGACAAGGGACAGTTAGTCATATCCGCGTCTCCCCACAGATGGCGCCAAATGTTTTGTCTACTTGGGCATCAAGCAACTTCTTCCTTCAATATGTTATTGGAGAGACTTGTGCAAACGATGACTGTGCTCCTTGCTTTGAACCTGTAGCAAAGAAAATCAACCCTAGAGGTTTGGGTAGTGGTTCCCTATCCGAAGCTTAAGTTACTCTAGGTAGGGAATCAGGTGTAGAGATAGAGAGAGAAAGAGAGAAATATTTTTAGTAGAGTAATGACACAGTATTCAATGATCTACATTTTACTTGATTTTGAGGGGACCATATATAGTGTTTGAAATATGAAATCTGCCATTTGATGTCACCCTAGAATGGGGTCATTTGATTGGCTAAACAATCATAATTCGACACGTGGTAGAAAATGATTGGAGGCTGAATTTCAACCAATCATATTGGCCTAAAACACAGAGGAATGAAACCCTTTAAAAAGCCAAGTTTCCCTTCAATTTTAAGGACACGTGGAGGCCTCTGATTCGTCCATATTTGCGCTCATCAGCCCTTCATTTTTAGGTCACAACGGTTAGGTTTTTAGAAAGCAATGGCAGGTGACAAGGCGATGATTGACAGGTTGGGAATAAATGAGGAGGGAAATTAGATTTTGAGGGGTTTTGGAGTGTAAAATATAGTAGTATATGATGAAATTTATTCAACATCCAGAGGACTATATTCTCAAGGAAAAAGGAAGAGTGAGAAAGTTAGAGATTAAAGCTCTAGAATATTTTCCCCCATTTCTCATACCCAAAGAAATCCTAGCCCTCAGTAACCGAAAATTTTCCCAATTCAGTGCTCTGCTCAAACGATAACTAAGATCTTCCTTCAGATCTTTGGTTCTGTAACAATCTCTTTACTAAATATCTCTCTAACTAGCTGGTTATCACCAAAAATAAAAAACTTTTTGCATTCTTGTTAAGCTGGGAGTTATAAGCCTGTAACTTTTAGTAGAGTCGGTTAACATTAAATTCACTCCATGTCAGGGCTATAAGCTTAGAAAGAGAGCAATTGAGCCATTTTTCATGAATACTTCAAGCAATTCTCCTTCAATATGGATTAGGTGGCTTCAATTCATGAGTTTCAAGTACAAAAAATCGAAAGAGGAGTAAGGGTTTCACTGTTTAGTGACAGGAGTGTTCATTTACTCCATGGTGAAGGTTTGTGTGGTGGGGTCTTCAATTTTTTTTTGGTTTTAAGGTCATCATTACTTCTTTGGTGTCGTATGCTTTTGGTGGGAAGTAGAGTTTGCTTATTCGCCTTGGAGTTTTCTCCATTGATTTAGCTATCGCATTTAAAGTGATAAGAAATGTCTCTAGTAAGATGTGTTCGGAAATTTTCAAAACTGACCCTAATTTGTGTTATATAAGTCGGCAAATTTAGGTATTTTATCATTTCACTTCCAATCTCTCTTCTTTAGTTTATTCTTCATTTAATTCGCTCTTTATTCAACTCTTGAGTTTTGGGTGCTTGGTTAAGTGCTACTTTTTTTCTATCTTCATGATGCAAATCCCTACATCTTTTAAGGATTCAATTATTAATGAATATGCAAGGAAGGGTGGAGCATCTCTGGTGTCCATCAATCATGAAGGTGTAATTTTGTCAGATGAGTCTGGTGCTAGTAATGGTCCAGTGTCTGAGCCTGTTCCTTTGGGTGTAAGTGATTAATCTGACCCCCCTTGTTTGCTTGATGCTACTATAGTAAATGACTTACCTTGAGTTATAGAAGATACTAATGATCTTACTAAGTCATGTTTAATTGGAAAAATGTTGGGTGATCCAATTGATTTGCGTACCATTATTTTTAGAACTAAAGTAGATTGAAAATTTTGCACATGCGATGTTGATTTTATGGAAATGGGTAATAATTGGGTAACGATTAGGTTTGTTAATCCTGGATCTCTTTTTGGTTTGGTTTGAAAGACCATGGCATGTTGAGGGTGAATTTTTTTTTTTTTTTTTTTTTTTTTTTGCATTCTGGCATGCTCATTTTGATCCTTATATTGAGGAAATAAAATGGCTTGATTTGTGGGTAAGAATTCCTAGGTTTCCTACTAAGCTCTTGAATTATGAATATGTGGTCAATATGTTAGCTTACAATAATGTGGGTACTCTTGTTAAACTTGATGTTAGGTCTCTCTCGAGGCATGAAATTAGCTTTACTAGAGTGTGTGTGAGGGTTGATATTATTGAACCTCTTTTAAAGTATGCTGAAATTACTCGTGCAAGGGGTGTGACCTGTGGTTATGTGTTGTGGTATGAAGATTTTCTACTAGCTGCTCCTTTTGTGGATGTGATAATTATAGTATTGAAAAATGTGTTCTGCTCTACCCTGCTCAGAGGGAAGTTAATGTGACATTGCTTAAGAATCCAAAGAAGAAATGGTTGTTGAGTTTCTTGAGAATGCTAATAGGTAAGTCAAGCCTCTCACTATAGCTGAGTTGGCTAATGTAGTGGAGGCTAGGCCTAGGCATGTTTCTAGGAATTTTGCTTTTGCTACAACTGGTGTTTCTCATAACTTTGTGAAGAAGAAATTTCCTTCTAAAGTGAAAAGTAATGGTTTAATGATTTTTAATGCTTTTGAAAATGTGGAATCCTCTGATGATGAGCCTGAATTTTAGGATATTACTCTCCCTCCTGACTTCTCTCTAGTTCAGAAAGAATTGATCTCAACTGAGGAGCACTTTTTAGTGCCTGTTAGTGATCCTGGGTTACTACCCCTCCCTCCTCCCATAGCTAATGATGAGATAATTGCCCATGTGTCTCTCAGAGTTATATACCTTGGTGACTTGTTTTCTGAAAATTATCTACCTGCAGTAGATATTCTTCTTCTTGGGGAATAGAATTTATTATATAACAGTTTGAAGTATTCTGGTGTTGATGATGGCACTTTTATAATTGAGGAGCAGCAAGATGATGATGATATGTTGGATGGGTATCTCTCTCAGCCTAAAAACACTTTTCATTCCATCAACTCTAAGGCTTGTATAGATTGACGAATTAAGGGAGTGGAGGCTGAAGAGGCTAGCCCTATGGATCCATAATCTTCTTCTAGTATTGGAGGATGATTCAGCCTCCTCGGATCTTAAGAGGGGCAGGACATAGTCAAGTCTTGTCTCCCACTTGCCAACGTGTTTGAATGAATATAAGTTTTTGAAGCATTAGAGGATGCAAGAGGCATCTTGCCGTGGAAGAAGTTAAGGATATATATGTAATCATAATAATGTTCATATAATGGTTTTATGCGAAACCAAAGTGCACTCCTCTCCCTTTGAGGGGGGTTTAAGACACTGTGATTTTACTCATTGTGATTTTCTCCTCAGTTTTGGTTTGGCAGGTGGATTATGGTGTATTATGTGGAAGAATAATGCTTCAAATCCTTTTATTTTGTCTATCATCTATAAATCGGATAGATTTGTGGCTTGTAATATATCTATGTTAGCACTGAATTGTTTATGTGAAACCAAAGTGTAATCCTCTCCCTTGGGGGGGTGGGGTGGGGTGGTTAAGGCACTATGATTTTGCTCATTGTGATTTTCTCCCTACTTTTGGTTTGGCAGGTGGATTATGGTGTATGTGGAAGGATAATGCTTCAACTCCTATTATTTTGTTTATCGCCTATAAATCAGATAGATTTATGGCTTGTAATATATCTATGTTAGCAATGAATTGTTCCTTTGTTGCTATTTTTATTTATGCTCCTCCTAATCATGCTTTGAAACAAGAGTTTTGGGAAGAATTGAAAGCTTATTTAAGTTCTTTAAACTCTCCCTTTATGTTGTTAGGAGATTTCAATGAATTAAGTTCTAGTAATGACAAGTTGGGTGGTGCTATATTTTAGTTTTCTCGTCTTAGTTATATGAATTTAGTTTTTAAATCTATAGAGTGTATTAAATTACCTTCTGAAGGCAATATCTATACATGGAGGAAAAAACCTCATGGTCCAAATAATATATTACAAAGGTTGAATATAGGTGTAGTTAGCTTGGATTGGATCAATTTATTTCCAAATACGAAAGTAAAGCATCATAATTTCACCTCTTCGGATCATTGTCAAATTTCAGTATCCCTGAACATAAGTAAGTGTAGGAAAAGATCCTTCATTTCGGTTTAACAAATTATGGTCGCCTCGTAAGGATTTGGTTTGCTTGATTAAAAAAAACATGGTGTATTCGTTTTCAAGGATCAAATATGTTTTGTTGTACTGGTAAATGGAATCAAATAATATCAATCTAAATATTATCATGGTTGTGCTTCTATAAGAAGAAACCTTAACCTTATAAATTCAATTCAAGATGCTCAAAATAATTCTATCACTCATCCATGTCGGATTGAAAAATGTATAACTAATGCATTTTAACATCGGTTTGCTAGGAAGCTTTGTGCTCATTTGAGTGAAAGATTTTTCCCTATTAGAGAAAATAATATCAGATGAAGATAATGTATATCTCGGTAAGGATGTGACTTTTGATGAAGTTAAGACAACAACATCTGATTTAGCACCAGATAAATTCCCTAGACCAGATGGTTATCCTCCTTACTTTTTTTCAAAAGTATCGTCTCTGATAGGTAGGTCAGTTTTTAGAGCTGTCAAAGCGTTTTTTCATTCAGGAAAACTTTTAAAAGAAATAAATCATACATTTATTATGCTAATTCCATAAATCGATAAACGTTCAAATGTAAAACATTTTCGACCAATAAGCCTTTGTTCCACCATTTATAAGATAATTTCAAAAATTATGGCAAATAGGCTAAAGATTATCCTAGGTAAGATAATTTATCCTCTACGGGGAGCTTTTGTTCGGAAAAGGCTCATTCGAAACAATATTTTGTTAGAACATGGAGTTTTTCATTCTTTTTGAAATTAAAAAAGATTAGAAGGATGGATAACTCTAAAGTTAGATATGGAGAAAGTTTATGATAGACTAGAGTGAGATTTCATTTTTATTGTATTTGAGAAAGTTAGGTTTTTGCACTCGTTGGATAGAATGGCTAAGGCAATGTATTAATATTGTTTCTTTTTCAATTTTATTTAATGATATTCCTGAAGAGTCTTTTACTTCGTCTTGAGGTATTCGTCAAGGTGATCCGATGCCTCCCTATATTTTTATTTTATGTGCAGAAATTCTAGCTCGTAGGTTTCACTAAGCAAGTATTAATGGCACTAAATCAATTGGTGTTAAGTTGGGTCACTCTAGAATTAAAATTCTATTTCTAACTTTTGTAGATGAGACAATGGATTTTGCTAAAACTTCATAGGAAAATTGTTATACTATCAAAAGTATTTTAGACAAATAGTGCTCCATGTCAGGCCAACTGGTTAATTTCCAAAAGTCTGCTTTTCAATGTACAATGAATGTCCCATCAAATGTGTCTAAATTTTGTTAGTATTCTTCAGATGGAAGAGACCTTCTCATTAGGAAAGTATCTTATTGCTCAATCATAAGCTCTAAAGTTGCAAGTGACACATTTATGGATATTCAAGAAAAAGTTACTTCTCAATTGAAAGCTAACTCTTTATTGCATGCAGAAAGGATTGTTCTTATTCAAACAAATTTAGCAATGAAAGCTAATTATCAAATGCAAAGTTTTACTCTGCCTCCTTCAGTGCTCACTTCTTTAGATAAAAGTTATAGGAATTACTTTTTGTAACAAATCTTTTGATGCTAAATCTCCAAATCTGATAGGTTGTTTGTAAGCCTAAAAAGTTTGGAGGTTTGGGTCTTAGGAAAGCTAAGACTAAAATTATAGCGCTTCAATTCAAGCTACTTCGAAAATTTTAACTTCCCCTGAAAACTTATGGGTTATGCTGTCAAGAGAAAGTATCTAAAGGAGGAGAGTTTTTTTAACTACAAAGTCAAAAGCTAATCTCTCTTGGTAGTGAAGGAAACTTATGAATTTGAGAAACTCCTTCAACAAAGAACTTAGATGGAATGTAAGAAATGGTGAGATTGTCCCTTTCTGATATGATACTTGGGTTCATAATTACCCTATTGTGCAAGTTTGTCCCTTTCTGATATGATACTTGGGTTTATAATTACCCTATTGTCAAGAGAAAGTATCTAAAGGAGGAGAGTTTTTTTAACTACAAAGTCAAAAGCTAATCTCTCTTGGTAGTGAAGGAAACTTATGAATTTGAGAAACTCCTTCAACAAAGAACTTAGATGGAATGTAAGAAATGGTGAGATTGTCCCTTTCTGATATGATACTTGGGTTTATAATTACCCTATTGTGCAAGTTTTCCCTGTCATAAGAGGTTCGAAAAGTTTTCAAGTAAGCTATTTTATTAATTAAGATCGTCAATGGGATAAGTTACTTCTTGGTCAATTTGTTCCTATAGAAATTCTTGATGGAATTATTAAAATATTTATTCCTAGCAATCAAATTTCAGATAAAATTTGTTGGGGTTTGTCCCCATACATATGGGATTTATTCAGTTAAATCTAGGGTTGATCTTTTATAGGTCTTGATTACCAAGGGACTAAACCTTGTGTTTTTCAATGGATTTGGAAGTTGAAAATTCTCCCTAAAATAATTTTTTATTTGAAAAATCTGTCATAATAGACTCCCCCACAAAAAGAAATATGGGAATTAAGTCATATTTATTTGCCCTTGGAATATGTTTTTTGTAACTTCCATACGGAAGATGATGCTCATCTTTTTTTTCTAATTGTCCTTTTGTAGTAAATGTTTTTGAGGATCTTCATTCTCATTTGGAATGGCCAACTAGTATAGGTAATGGTATGTCTTTTGTAGAATATTTATTCTTTCTTAAGTCGAGTAATTTTTGGTTTTACATGGAGAATTTTTCAGGGTGATATTTATTATCTGGTGGTTCATTTGGTATAATAGGAATGGTGTGATCTTTCGTTAGGACACATGCTCTGCCTCCAAAGTGAGTTCGATTATTCGAGTTTATGTTGATAAGGTTAGACGCCTAGGTGCTCTAGTTGATGATTATGATACTCATTTTTCGCTTCGTTGGCCCCAAAATTTGGTTATAGATCCTCATAAAGCAAGGACTTGAGATTATATTGTTTGGTCTCCTCCTTGTCAGACTATTATAAAATTAATTTTGATGTTGCAAGCTCTCAGATGGTCAAGCTTCATTTGAGTTTGTTATTCGGGATGCTCAAGAGAAAGTTTAGCTTTGTGGGGCAGAGGATCTAGATAGGTCGACTTTCATTCTTGTTGCTGAAGCGCGAGGGTCAAGAAAAGGAATCAAAGGAGCCATTTCTTTGGGTTTAAAAAACAAAGTTGCTTAGGGTCATAATTTAGCTGTTATTCAGTCTATCAAAAATATTTGAAAGATTTTCTGGACTATTAATACTATCATTTTGGATACAAGTGAAGATTTGAAGAGGTTTGAAATATTCAAATTCGACTCTCGTATTTCAAAAAGCTAATGCTACTACAGTTCATTGGCTCATAAGGGTTATTTGTAAACAAATCTTACCTACTAGTTTGATATTCCTAATTTTCCTTTCTCTATAATCATTCAAAAGAGTGCTTTATGATGATTCATTTCCTGAAAACCACCCTAGTCTGTTCTTCTCCTCTTTCAAAGAAAAAAACATCTAAAGGACGAATATATGGTAGAAATTCCTCCCAATAAGTAATCACTATACTACATTCAAAAAAGTTCAATGCACGTCTAAATTTTGTTAAACGAAATTAGACCTTATATATTTATAACTCATTTGGTTGCACATGTAAAGTGTCGATTCCAAGGAATTTGCTACATTGAAGGATACGAAATGAGAACATTGTGTTTGTTTGAACTCGAGAACTTTTAACTTCCTCCAAGAGCTCCAACAAGTACTAAATTTCACCCAAAAAATAAATAGTACATTTTAAAGACAAGGTCAACTATGGTTCGCATTCTACAAAACCAAGCAAAATTGGAACATCGCATGTGACCAGGATAGCAACATAGATGCAGATTTCACAAGACTTAAATTTCTAGCCTTTGATCAAAAGTAACTCAGGCATACTTTATGTAAAGCCGCAGCAAAGTTATACTTTCGAGAACAAAACTTTCACTTAGGTAATACTTCTACTACTCAGATTAACCCACAGCGCAGAACTATCAAAGGTACGTCGGGAGCTGCAATTTTATTTGGGATTCCTGAGGACAATGATAACCGAGTCTCCTCGGAGGAACATCTTGCTGATAAACCTATCCTTATTTACTGGCTGGGCCTTTTTCTTCCCTTTCCCAGTCTTTGGTACCTACAACATGCCAACAACAAATTAGCTGCAAAATATAATTTCACTATAACTAATTTCTCCACTACCCCAAAATTAACGTCAGTGACATTGTAAGATTTCAGAATCAACTTTTATGGGTTAAGACCAATTAACACAAACCTCAGTCCACATCTCCCTGACATTTTCAAGTACCATATTGCAATGACGATCAAAAGCTCTCACACGCCCAAGCAATTTCCTGTTATTTCGGCAATTAATAAGGACCTGGAGAGGTAAGTTAGAAGATTTAGACATCAATCTCATAGCCATTACAAATGATGTAAAGACGAAAGATGTATGAAAAAAAAAAAAAAACACAAAGTATAAGTATCGCAACTATCAAGAGGGCCAGTAGACGCAACTTGAAGAGAAAGGAGGGGTAGTTGGTTTTTACCTGTGTGTTATTCTTGACACTCATCATAAGCACAGAAAGAGGACCAGTATTAAACTCCTCCTCTTCGTTCTTGCCCTGCCAAAGTATATTCCCTCAGCAATATATACCAGATCAAATACTCATAGACAACTTGCATATATAGAGGCAACAAGATCAATTGATTACACAAACTCCCGCAAGTTCCTCACGCATCAGTAAGAAAAGTAGAGAGTTGGGGATCATGGGGATTTAAAATGAAGCAGAAGACCAAAAATGACTTGGCGGAAGGGAATTAAAAGGGATGTGAAGAAATTGGGTTTGTAAAAGCATACATCAGCAGATAGAAATATGATCATTGTGGACGAGCACATGGAATAATTTCTTAGTTCATGCAGCCGACCCTATCTTTTGGGTTTTAAGGCTTTGGTACTGTTGTAAAATTTTAGCATGAAATACATTTAGGCAGGCAATTTACCAGTATAGCTCATGCCGAAGCCATTTCAATATGTAGTCCATATTTCTCCATGTGAATTTCAAAGAATCCTTTCTTCTAATATCGTAGCGAAGATGAAAGCTAAAAAAAGAAAGAGTGAGAAAAACTCAGTTTCATATAACATGTAAAGCACCGTTTAAGATACATCAATTACTCAAGGATTTGACAAATTTACATGTGCAGGTTCTAGATCAAATTTGAACCATCATTCATTCTCAATAAAAATCCTGCCTGCAGTCCACGTATCATATGTTTTGGTGATGGTGGATTGCAATAAGCATTCAGGAGTTTCAACATCTAGAGACTAACAAGATAGACAATATAATGACACATGCATTCCTTGTAGTTTCAACATCTCAAATGAACGACCTAAATCAAATTTGCCCAAGCGCATTAATAGAAGATTACACTTTCAGATAGCCACATTAGATAGTGGAAAATAAAGCACTAAAATACTCAATCACTAATCAAGGGTCATTGATGAACTGGTATAGATGCAGAAAGCAAATAGTACTTACTGGGGCATCTTCCTCCATTGGTCGACTGAAAATGAAAAAAATAGAATATGAAAATTAGTTTAAAATATAACTTTAGTAGGTACAACAGTATGCTAAAACAAATAAATCAAAAGTAGTTAATACTCACAACAACAACCCATTACCTAGTCAATATATACACTATACCTGTAGCACCAACCATCGGAGAGGCAACATGTAAAGAAGCATCAACGAAATATCAGAGCATGCAACAGGAGAAATACCAACCAGTAACAAAGATTGATTTGATGATGGGTACATACAACAAGCAGTAGAAACTGCACAAATGCACAATCTATCTTTTTCTAACTATAGTTTAGACTACCGTGTCACGGTCTCATGGGTTGGCTTGATAGAATTCTGGTGCTAGTGCATAGCCGGCCCTATATGAGGCAACTCCGATGCTCATACTAACATGGTTTAGTGCAGGTTAGTGTCACTATGTGTCATATTCTTGATTTAGTATTTCATGCTTGTAGGCTATATTGCTCGGACTCAAGTACTCTTATTCAATGCGGGTACATATCCAAGTTTTGTACTCAACTATTTTGCAAAACTTTATCACGATTTTGGCACAAAAAGAAGTGTCGCGGATCCAGCACGGGTACTTGAGATGAAATGAAGGGTATAAGTAACATAATAGCTGGTAGGACATATGGGGTTAGGCTGCCTTAAATAACACAAAAAGAAGTGTCGCAGATCCAACACGGGTACTTGAGATGAAATGAAGGGTATAAGTGCTCACAAGGACGACTGCGTTGTTCCCATAACATCCGGCTCTCATCCTTAGTTTTCAAAGGCGCTAGGCACACTGAGGCGGAAGGCGAAGGCGGACGCCTCTCATAGGCGAAGCGCACTTTTGATGCCAAAGACCTTTAGAATCAATTAGAGAATAATTTTATACACAAAAAAAATACACGTTGTTATAACTAAAAAATATATGCTATATACTCTTTGTAAAATCAGCTACTGTAAATTTATGGTTGTTATACTTTTAGTTTACCCATAAATTTTTTTTAAAAAAAAGTGTACATTCTTATTTAAAAAAAAATCTGATGAGAGCTATCTTTGAGAAGGGGCAGCCTTATCAAGAAGTAGAGAAGCAGAAGAAGAAAAGTAGAGAAGGAAAATGAAAAAAGCTGAAGAATAGAAAAAGGAAAAAAAATAAATTAAGAACAGAGAAAAGGAAAAACAAAAAAAAAAACCAGAGGATAGAGAGAAGGAAAAAGAAAAAAAAGCAAAGAATTGAATTTCAAATCATCGTCCTGAAATTACTTAAAATCACCCCAACTACCATATAAATGTATCATTATATCCTTGGCTGCTTTTACAACTCTTCCTCCACCACCACCTAAAATCACTAACCACCAATCGCTACCTCCAATCCACCGACGATTACCACCGACGACAACAATGTCTTCCAACGACGTAATTTTTGTTCCGGCAAATTAAATGTTTTTTTTTGAACTAATTCCATCGGCTAATGTGTGGCCTGGACGTTGTGTCCACAAGCCAGTGTCCATGAACACAACTTCTTGGACAAACGTTGTGTCCATGAACACGTCTCTTGGACGTTGTGTCCATGAATGCAACGTCAAGGCTAGACATTGTGTCAGACCACAAGTTGTGCCCCATGGACACAACACACAACGTCGAGGCCACATGTTGTGTCCATGGAATTCATTAAAAAACATTACCTCGTCGAAATTTTGTGTTTGTCGGTGGTGCTTGTTGGTGTTGATCGTCGGTGGTGATGGCGAAAATGAGAGAGAATATGAATTAGAAGAGGAGTTAAGTTGAAGTAAAAAATCAAAAAATATATCGCAAGGGTATAATAGTACTTTAAGAGGGGAGTTGGGGCGATTTTAAGTAATTTGGAGGCGATGTTTAACAATCCTCACAAAGAAAGGTAAAAAGAGAAAAGCACGTGACTACTAAAATATGAAGCATGAAACACTAATTCTTTTTTTTTTTGAAAAGAAAAGGGATTGGGGTCCTAGTGTCTTAGAGCTAAAAGCAATGAAGTAGTCGCACAAAGTAGAAAGAAAAAAGAACAAAGAAAGAGAAAAGAACACGGGAACAACTTTCTCACCGGTGCTGGAAACCAAATATCTAATACTGGAATTCATGGTAGATGGCCCACCGGTTTCCTCTCTGGCGAGTTGGCACTCGTCAATTGCCATCAAACCATAAATTAGGGTATTCTCCTATATTAGGGTTTCTAAAATTAGGGTTTAATTTTGCTGAAATTTAACACAATTAACAAAGGGCTTTTGCTCGAAATTGGTGAATCTAAAGCCAAGTAAGTTTACAACTAAAATTTTTTTTGTTTTTTATTTGCTAATTCTCGGTCCAGATGTAATCTCAACCCTCATTCATGCCCCTCTGTACTCAAAGCTGTCTTGCAGTGCGCCTTGCGCCTCTCACAAAGGCAAGAGGCGCATGCTTTTCCTCCCCTAATGTACAATGCCTTCCCTGCGTTTGAGGAGGCGATTTGGCGTGCCTTGGGCGCGCTTTTTACAACTAAGCTCTTGATATGATTTTGCGAAAGAAATCTTCTTAGCTTCGAACAACCTTCACTCAGTTAATCTCCACTAAGGGTTCTAATTCACTTTTAGGGCTTCACTCACCTTAAACTTGAATTAAGAAGGGTTTTGGATGATTTCATTTAGCTTCAATCACTAAACAACTCACCTAAGCTTAATCTAAACTTCACTCGTTTAAATCAAGGATCTTGTATTTTAGATTCACTCCCTAAAAACAATAACAAATCTAGAAAATCCGTCCAAATACAATAAACTTTTAACAAAAACCAACTCTTATCTTACTAATGATAATAGTCGAAATATATAAGCACAAGAGTCCTAACCCTAATGCACTAAAAAGCTTAAAGATAAAGCATAAACCAAAACAAGATAACTTTAAACCTACACGCCTAATCAAACAAGATAAACACTAAACCACACGCCTATCTTAAAGGATAAACCAAAAAGACTCCTAATAAGACTCAATGACAAAGGAATTAGACTCCTAAATATAATAGGATTCCTCCATCACGCAAACAACTAAAACATAGAATTATAAAGCAATTAAAATACATAGTCTCTTAACAGAACTAGGAAACTACATAAGTGTCGTAACAGAACTAGGACTCATCACCAACATACTACTCATCATCCACGCATCAATCTCCCCCACTTGAAAAGAACTTGTCCTCAAGTTCCTAGTTCAATTTTAAGGAGAGTGAAGCCCTAAAAGTGAATTAGAACCCTTAGTGGAGATTAACTGAGTGAAGGTTATTCGAAGCTAAGAAGATTTCGTTCGCGGAATCATATCAAGATAAACACTAAACCACACACCTATCTTAAAGGATAAACCAAAAAGACTCATAATAAGACTCAATGACAAAGGAATTAGACTCCTAAATATAGTAGGATTCCTTCATCACGCAAACACCTAAAACATAGAATTATAAAGCAATTAAAATAAATAGTCTTCTAACAGAACTAGGAAACTACATAAGTGTCCTAACAGAACTAGGACTCATCACCAACATACTACTCATCATCCACACATCAACTCTCATCCATAATAAAACTTTATATTAGCTCTAGTAACATGGCCATATAGCATAAACAATGCACAATCTCTAGCAACAAGACCAAAAGAGTTTTTCTTTGTTTCGAAGAATATTTCAAGTTCATTACACATATATAGCACCCCTCCAAATCCCATACTAACCTAAGCTCGGTCTATTAACCATAGCAATATCAATTGCTGTAAGCAAATTTTATCACCAACCTTTTAGCTAAATAATGTGTGTCAAAACAAGTTAGCTGACCTAGCATGCAGATAAGATTCATTCTTGCTTTTATAAAAGTTGAGATGAATTCCTCGTAACAAATTCGTACTCAAGCTAAATCAACAAAAGAATATCAAGAGGTAAGCCTGGTATATTAATTTGAGTTCAGAACCAGAAACACCAAATCACAACCAAACTAATACAATGGCTTGAATACAAACTTATCCCAATGAAATTTGGAAGAAAAACGCACTTCTCATATCCATTAAAATTATTTAAATACATTACAAAAAACACATGTTTACAAAAAAATCCACGTAATAATTGGCTTCCCTCAATCAGTAGCAAAACGAGGATATATACTTTGAAATATATAGCTTATGCAAGTCATAACCCATAAGATCATTAAAATGGCAACAGAACAAACTTCTAATACAACTAAACATCATATATTAGGCTACTCTAGGCATTATTAACTGCATCAGACGCATTATCCCAATCTCCTAAAGATTCACCCTATAAATGAACTATTATTTGACCTTTAATAGTACCAAACCTAATTTAACCTTCCCCAAAACTCTAAAACTTAAAATCAACGTTGAAGCTGCATTGAATTTAAAATTCCCCTTGTATTTAAGTAATGAACCACAAAATCATCATTTATGAAGGGTCCAGTTCAAGTTAGAATCAAACAATCTTGGTTAAAATCACAGTAAAAAAAAATACGGGTAAAATTTACGGGAATAAGAGAGAAAAAATTGGAATCACCTCATACTAAACCGCTGGATCTACAAACAGCAAACAATAAATCGAACAAAACCCTGCAATTAACAGAAATAAAACACTTAATTATTTAAACACTAGTAATAAAAGGGAAGAACATTCTAGCAAGAAATATAGAACGAATTACAAATGTAGAAGCAACGAATTTACAGGGTCTAACGCAAGGGTTTTTCCTTTTTTGAGGGTCGAGGAACTTCTTCGGCGAATGCGAATGCAAATGCAATACGAGACAATTGGTATGTTTAAGGGCGGAATGAGTGGGTGATGGGCTAAATCTGGTCATGTTGTATAGCCCAAAAGTTAAGACCAGTCAATCCAGTTGGTGAGGGTTAAGTTCAAAATCGAGTTAGGCTGAATTTATCTCTTTATCCCTAAACTTTAGGCTCATTCTAAATTCATTTTAATTTTACACTTTATCCCTCACATTCTTTCTACAAAATTTAACATATTATTTTATATTTAATCTATTTCAATTTTTTATTTAACATTAGTTACATAAAATGTCATAAAAAATATATAGTTCAAATATTTACCAACTACTCTCTCTGGTCTTTATTAATTTACCCATCTCTTTTCCACAAAATTTTAGGAGAAACAATGTTGTGCAACATAGAAGGAAAGATAAACTATTATTTTATGTAAAGTTGAATGTATATATAATGGAAAGTTAGTGGTCTCATTTCAAAAATAGAAACAAAAGAAATGGGTAAACTAATAAGGAACATCAGCTTGTTGTTCTGTAGTTTATAAATTGATCTCTAAGATTTTAAATAGTAGACTTCAACATGTTATTACTGAGGTGGTGAGTTGCTCTCAAATTAGGT
This sequence comes from Beta vulgaris subsp. vulgaris, assembly GCF_026745355.1. NCBI lineage: Eukaryota > Viridiplantae > Streptophyta > Magnoliopsida > Caryophyllales > Amaranthaceae > Beta > Beta vulgaris. The sequence goes on from NC_079208.1 coordinate 27,797,042, forward strand.
TTATTCCTGGTAGACATATTGTAGATAATATATTTATGGCTACTAAGTTGATTAGGGGATATAACAGAAGTCATATGTCTCATAGATGTGTCTTTAAAGATGACATTAGGAAAGCTTATGACTCTGTTGAATGGATTTTTTTGGAGGGTATGATGAAGGAGTTGGCTTTTCATTTTCAGTTTTATCAAATGGGTGATGGCATGTGTGCAATCTGTGTCATATTCTATCTTATTAAATGGACTTTCTACTATTCATTTTCTAGCTAAGAAAGGCTTGAGACAAGGTGATCCCTTGTCTCCTTTTCTGTTTGCTTTGAGTATGGAATATCTTAGTAGGTGTTTGGGAATGATGAGTAGTAATCTTGAGTTCTACTACCATCCTAAGTGTAAGAGAGTTAAGCTCGCTCACTTAATGTTTGCAAATAATTTGTTCATGTTTGCTAGAGTAGATCATAGTTCAGTTGGAAAAAGGATGGAAGCTTTTTATAAATTCTCGAAGGCTTCTAGTTAAGAAGCAAACAATGAAAAAAGTTGTATTTACTTCTCTGGCATTACTCAAGCGATGGCTTCATATAACACCCCAATAATTCTCTCTTTTCAAAAATACCTTTTCAATATAAAACATAGAGAATTAACAAAGCATTATCACTTGTGTGATAACGTATCAGCTTATTCAGAATTTTGCCGTGGAAAAGATATAACTAAACTTCATACTTTAAATATAATAAATAAACAAAGTACTTAAAACCAACACACTATAAATGTTAACTTCACACCAAACTTAATAATATGTTCCTACTAAAAACAATAATTAAATCAATATATTACATAAGCTCTACATTCCCTGATCCTCATGATGCAACATCTACAAACCTGTAGATGTCAATGCTCTAAAGAATCTGCTCACCAAAATGGGTCATCACAGGATTAATAAGGCAAAGCCATGATCAACATACATAAACAAAGCACGTAATCAGCAAAGCTGAGTACTACATAATAATAATAAACATTCCTAACATGATACTAATAAACAATAAGCAGAGATAAATAATAATAAAACAATCTAACATTTTGCAGATAACTTTTACTAAACTAAACTTTAACCATCTTTTTATTACTTTAATGGAATAGTTATTGGACCGAGTTGTCCTACCAAAACATGCCTTCACCTAGGAAGACGAAATACGGGCGCGACTCCGCATTCCAGAATGACCTGAGATATCGAGGAACCTTTGAAAAATAGGAACGATAATCAATCTGTTTCCCATAAAAAGCCATGGCACACTCACCATGAACCCTAAATTCTGATTGTCCAACTTCAGATGTGCACCAGTCTAAAGTTTAGTACTATCCAAGTTACACTTTACGTGATTTACAAATTATTACTTGTTATGACACACAAGCCACACCAACACATATAATCAAACATTCACAACTTAACTCCTTTTTATCTTAGGATTAAAGTGATCATACAACTTACAACCCAAGATTAATTCCTTTTTATTCCAATCTTTCTTATTTGTTGAAGCTAGCCAACAACCAACTTACCTTTCAAAAGCATAAATCATCAACTTACCAAATAAGGCTAACAATCCTCATAAAGTAGTGAAAATAATAATACAAAGGAACACATGATTCAACATGATCCAACTAAATCAATATATTAATTCCCCCATGTGAATTAATAAATAAAGTTCCCAATCAACATGCTTGAATCAATATTATTCCACACAAACATAATATTTAACTCCTAATCAGATCTCATAATCAATATGTTTGCATACATGCATAAAACATGTAAAATCCAACCATAATAGAAATCACATATAAACTTACAAAGTTCATATACATGATACTACAACTTTTCTTTCCTAAAATCATGATACTACATCACATAACACAGGTATGTACGTACCTTGTGTAAACAAATTGGTAGGCCACCTTTAATCACTTTAAAGATCGCCTACTGAATAATCTCCGCCCAAAATAACCAATATAATTCAAAGTTAATACCCCAAATTGTAATAACCCGAACTTTAATATCGTTTTATTAGCTACTAATTATGTTTATTAACTTAACATTTTCGAAATAATTATGATTAAGAGTGTTTTCAAAAACAAGTATATTTACTTTAGTATTACGATAAATGATTTTAAATTATACTTTATGAATTCTAATAAGAAAATCCTATTTATTTTTCCTATATGATTTTTGAGTTGAAGATTTCTATCTAAGGTCCAATATAGATGTTTGAAGCCCAAATCTAGCAAAATCCAATCATTGTTAATGAGTCAAAGCTTGACATTTAGTCACCAAGAGAAATTAAAAAAAAATAAAGAAAAAGAAGAAAATAGGAGGAAACCTCCCCTAAGAACACCCACGATCAACCGACCACCACTTCCCCTACTCCCTCTTTGTTCCCTACTCTAACCTCCCCTATGTGAACCACCATTCATCATCTACCATCTCCATTTTTGTCTCCAAACATTTGTCTATAAATGCATAGAGTAAATGAGCTTTGAATCACAAACTCAAACCACAAAAAAATCACAAAATTTTTCTCCTCTCACTCCTCTTTCTTCTCGGCACCACCGAGCCACCACCACTAAGCGCAACACCTTTTTGCGCAACACCATGACCGACAAACCCACATCATTTCTTCACCGGATCTGCACACACATGACGCCATCAACACCACCCTCGCTCACACACTCCTCTATTTCGTTCGTTGCTGCTGCTCCTATCGTCACGCCGCTGTCGGAGCTCCGAAGATCTACAACCGACGCGGGTCTGCTGTCGTCGCTGCCGACCACCCGTACCCGCCTGTGCTGCTCGTCGGAGCTTCTGCTCTGTTTGGTTTCGTCCCTGCTCCAAGTGAGCAGAAGTATACCACCTCTTTTGATTTTTATTTTCCCGCTAAAAATCAGATTTCAAGTCTTATAATGCTAGCCCACTTGTTACCCATTTCTAATTAGTGTAGTTGGGCCAAAAAACTGATTTCCATTAGTTAAACCAACTCAATGCAATTGTTGCATGTACATTAGTGGGCTGAAATATGATTTTTCATAATGTTAGTTGAGCTACCTAATAATAGTTGGGCTAATGGAGTTAACTTAAAGCTGATTTAGTACTTAGTTAAGTCATGTTAGTTTAATTTATCAAGTTAAGTATAATTTTGGGCTTAAAATCTGCTTTACTTAATGAAGTCACCTAAGTTAATCTTGTTGCTTGGTTATTTTGGGCTTAAGTGGATTGTTTTGTTGGTTTTAATTAAATCACTTGGTTTAGATTAAACCTTCAACTAGTTGGGTTAATAATTATGTTGAGGATTAGTTAAAGATGTTATGTTAAATGAATTAATTTCTAGTTCATATAATCTGAATTTTTGTAAGAGAGTATTAAGAACGCTAAATTTGTATAAATAACTTTATATTTTGTTCATAAGTTTATTGACTACTAATGTAGGAGGTTAATGCTAATATTTTAGATAACTAGAATAAAGTTGATAACCAACCTAGTTTAGTGATCATGCGAAAATTGATGGTTGATCATGGATGAGTAATTTGATAACTTTATATCATTAGTTTTAGTTCTAAAGCATATTAGGAGTTCGAATTATAATATATTAGTGGTCATTAGATTAATGATAATAATAATTCAAGTTTAATAATGACCACACCTAAGCTTATTTAGGAAATAATGAGTTGTTGGATTGTAATGGTATAAACTATAAGATAAAATTAAGATTGATTATGCTTAAGGATAACTCGAAAAAATATTTTATGGGTAATCTCAGGGCCTAATGAAAGAATGTTTAAGAAAAATGCAACATCTAATTAAATAGTAATAAATTTCATTATTCAATTATTTATTAGATTAAAGGAAGAAATATTACAAGCCTCCCCCGGCCCTCAAGAAAATATAACTACGACACCAGGCAACGTCTACTGCTAACACCCACAACCCCTTTCTAACTATGTTTTATGATATTTTTGCATGATGTTATTGATGTATAGATTGTAGGATATGAAATGTATTTACGAATATGATAAGTTTTGGTGCTTATGAAAGTATTTCATGGAATTATGAAAATATGACTATGCATATGTTATGATTACGTTTTATGGTTACGAATACGATTATGTAATGTAATTATGATACGTAAAAGAGACAAAACATGATAAAGTATAGTAAAAGATGGTTCTTGGTAGTATGATATGGGCAACACAAGTATCACCTATGTTGTGACCGCCTGACTGTTTTTATGATACGGGGACTGCAAGTGTCACCTATGTTGTGACCGCCTGACTGTTTTTATGATACGGGGACCGCAAGTGTCACCTATGTTGTGACCGCCTGACTGCTTAAAAGATACGTGCACTGCAAGTATCACCTATGATGTGACCGCCTGACTGTTATGTAATGGGAGACGTCCCTTATGATGTACTAGCCAAGTTACCTAATTAAAAGATATATGATGAGAATTAACCTGATAAAGGATGATGGTTATGTTTTATATTCCCAATTAAATGACATGTTTACGAAATAGTTTTATTATTTCTCTCCTCCCTGTTTGCTAACAAAATGATTTGAAATGTTTTACGATGTTAGAGTAGTATGTTACTGAGTTTCGGCTCATGACGTTTTGTTTTCTAGTTTTAGGTACTGATGACGAAAACGGGATGGCGTACCTATGAGGAGTTGTTTAGTTTTAGCTTTCTTAAAGCACTTATGATTTAGTTATGTCAAACTATGTTAGTTGTTAAGTTTCAAATTTAGTTTAATTAAATGGATAATTATGATGCTTTAAGTTATAATATGTTTGAGTTATGATTTATGTTGCCTTGTGCTTTCCAATTAGGAAGTACGACCGTAATGCACCGAACTTCTAGGTTCCGCTGCTAATGGCTCTTTAATTAACTTATTAATGATGATGAGAGGTCGGGACGCTACACAAATAAATTTCAGCAACTTTAAAATTTTTAGATCCTCTTTAAAAATATGTAAAAGTCGTTTTTACCATTAAAACTTCAATTACTTAATTTACCTACCATAGTACTATTATACTAGTCATTAAAATCCATAAAACTCCATTAATAACAACCTTTATGAAATTCCAACAACTTGTAAAATATTAAAACTCTATTTAAACATACTTAAGCATGCTTTAATTCATAAATTAAATCAATTTCATAGTTTATAACATGCTACTATGATTTTCCAATCTTTAACACTCTAAAAATTCATGTTTTGATAATTAAAAACTCAATCTAAATATAATAGTCAAATATGAAATTTTATTCTTTGAATACATAATTTATATAATCTTTAATCAAAACTTGAGGAGGAAGACAAGAATTAAACCAATGAATCAAAGGAAACAAAGGAGGAAAGAACGCCGGCAAGGACAACAACACCGGCAGCAGCAAGGGCGGCGTGATGGCGGTGATTGTGGTGGTGTGGTGACGTTTCTTGGCGAGGAAGAAAGTGTTTCTTGAAGAAGAAGAAAGAGAATTGGGAGAAACAAAAAGAAAAACGTAAAAGGGAAAGAGAGAAAAAGTGGCCGGCTCTTGGGAAGTGTGAGGAGGAGAGAGAAAATTTGTCTGGTAAAATAATTGGGTTTAAGATACTTATAAGTAGGCTTTTCCTTTTGGGCTTAGGAACAAGCAATTGGGTTTGAATAGAGTTTTATGATGAATATGATTGATGATTTAGAATTCCTAACATCAATAGAAATTCTTTTCCTAATCCACTTAGAATTTGGATTCCTTAAGCCCATTTAAACTTCTTTTCCAAATCCAATTAGTATTTTAAACATTTTTCAAAGCTGCCTTAAAAAAATTTTTTAACTTCCTTAAATCCTTAAAATAATTTCTTTGACTTTCAAAATGGTCAACCTTCTTCACATAAATAAATCATTTCAAACTAAATTATGTTTAAATATAAATATATTAATACTAAAATATATTTATAAAATCCATAAAATTACGGGAAAATTACACTTCATAGCTGGCTAGTAGTATCCAAATGCCTATTGGCTCCCTACCTTTTAGGTATCTTGGTGTGCCTCTAGTAGCTAAGAAGCTTAATTTCTCTCAGTGTAAGCCTCTAATAGACAAGATCACTACAAGGGCTCAAGGTTGGATGACAAATTTCCTTTCTTATGCTGGCAGAATATTTAGCTAGTAAAATCTATTCTTGGGAGTATGCAGAATTATTAGGCTCAAATTAATCCTGTGCCTAAGAAATTGATTAAAGTTGTGGAAACAATTTGTAGAAGATTTCTTTGGACAAGTGTTGTGGATAATTCTAGAAAGGCCCCTGTGGCTTGGTCTTACATTCAACAACCCAAATATGCTGGTGGTTTGAATGTGGTGGATATGGTGCTCTGGAACAAAGCTACTATCTTAAAATTATTGTAGGCTATAGCTTTTAAACAAGATAAGCTTTGGGTAAGGTGGGTTAATGCCTACTACATCAAGAGAAGTAATGTGCAAGATGTTACTATTAGTCGTAACATCTCTTGGATACTTAGGAAGATTATTGCAGCTAGAGATCTTCTGGTGAGAGTTGGAGGATGGAGTACAATTAGTTCTCAACAATCTTTCAGCATTAAGAAAACTTACAAGAAGCTTCAAGAAGATTGTGTAAGGGTGGGCAGGAGAAGGTTGGTGTGTAATAACAAAGCAACTCCAAAGAGTAAATTCATCCTTTGGCTTTCCTTACTTAACAGACTATCAATTGCAACCGGGGTGAACCAGTGGAACTTGGACTTTAGCCCTTTATGTAAATTTGTGGACAACAAATGCAAACTACTCAACATATGTTCTTTAATTATTTAAGTCTGGAAGTAGGTGTTGAGGTTTATCAACTGTCAACCTTAAATAGATGTTGTGGAGTAATTAACTACTGCTATTAAGAAGGCTAGAAGTAAAAAAGTAAAGACAAGGTGTATGTGATGTTATATACTGAGTGTGTTTATGCGATCTGGTTGCAGAGGACACTAGGGGAAAAAAGGAAGGGTTGCGTTTTTAAAGAAAAACGCAGCCCTATAAGCCATAAAGGGCTGCGTTTTTTTTAAAAACGCAGCCCTTTGTGGGCTTTTTAAAAAAAAAATTTGAAAATGAATTCTAACCTAAAAATACGGATCTTCTTTCTCGTGGGCTTCATTTTCATTCCCTTACTTCTCACGTCCTTTACTCAATCTCACGTTCTCCCTCTTCTCTCTCTTCTCTCTCACCATCCTCCCTTCTCTCACGTTCTCCCTCTTCGCCGACTTTTTTCTAACCCTAAGAGTGAAGAAGATGATTTCAGTTTGTTCGTTCGTTCTCTCAACGCCGTTCTTCTTCATCAACAACACTCTTTCTCTCTCCTGCCGCTCTCTTTCTTGTTCTTCTTTTTCTCCATTATGATCATGATTGGGAAAATAAGAGTGAAGAAGATGAAGGAGTAGAGATAAAGAGTTCAAACCGTTTCAAACATTCCAAAAAATGACAATTTCAATACCTCAGGTTAGGAGAGATAGAACCCACTAACATCGATTTTAGGAGAGAGAGAAAGATAGAACGGTAATTAGCCACCGCAACTTCCCGCATCTGCCGCCGAATCCGCTCCGCATCGATTCGAAACATCATCGGCAACGACAACAACAAGTATAGATTTTTCGTTTTTCAGATCTATAATTTGTTTTGATGAATTCATGTAATTTCAGATCTATAATTTTTCTCTTTTGTATTTTCGTTCGTTTTTTTTCATTTTTGTTATTTTTTTTCATTTTTGTTATTTTTTCTCATTTTTTGTTCATTTTCGTTCACTGATTGTATTGTTGAATTTTAGGTTTGATGATGGTGGATTTGTGATAGAGTGATTGTTATATGAGATTTGAGTTTCAAAGTATTGATTGTTTTTTGTTTGGAGGATTGATTCGTTGGAATCTGCTACATGTTAAAAGTAATATTCATTTGAGTTTTTCTTGATTCTGGTATATGGAAATTTTGATTAGGAAATTATGTCAAAAATGGAATTGTATCAATATCTTGCGCGCTATTTTTGAGTGGAAATATTTCTATTTCATGCATCAAGATACATTTAAGGTAAGTTTTTAATGAATTCTTAGATATTCGAGTTATTGAATTCTAAAACCAAATAATTTTTGGTTCTGCAACATCTAAGGTTGTAAGGAAGATGTTTAGAGCCTTCGATTTTAATAATTTTATTTTTTATTTTTTTGGGGTCCAAAAGGGCTGTGGTTTTGAACTAAAAACGCAGCCCTTCTTCAAGTAAAGGGCTGCGTTTTTAGTCCAAAAACGATGCCCTTTTACACATGAAGGGCTGCGCTTGAAAATCGCAGCCCTTCCTTTAAAGTGAAGGGCTGCTAGAAAGGGCTGCTGTCAGAATATGCAGCCCTAAGGGTCTTTTTTAGCGCAGTCCTTCCTTATTTTTCCACTAGTAGAAATAGCAAATTTTTTAAGAATTCTTTAATGAGTCATAGTATTCTTGTTAGGGACATCATTTTAAGAGTTTCTTATAGATGTAGTGAGCTAGAAAGGCTTAAGCTGATTCTTTGATGTGTGTTTTTTGGTGTAGTTGGTGTTAGGGTAGCATGCTACTTTAACTCCTTATTTTGTAAAATCTTATTTTGGTTATCAATAAATATCTTGAATTGCCAAAAAAATAAAATAAGGGACATCCCAAAAAGAAATACAGGTAAACGAATAAAGTTCGGAGGTAGTATTATATAATTAAAATGAAAATTTATTTAAAGATAAATTGATTATAATAATCTCATCTTTACCCCATCTTCTTATAACAGTCTCATATTTTAAGTGACATGTAACAATCCCACCTATAGGACATATCTTCTCCAAACAATCTCTCCAACCATCAACCTCAACAACTGATAATTTTTATTTTCTTTGTTTTTTTATTACACCTCCACTCTACATGTCGATTTTTATTTAATATTCAGTTCAAAGTCGTAAATTCGAAAGTGTGCATAGTTGCACCTTCATCTAGGTGCGCATGGTACAAAACGACATCGTTTTGTCATTCCAATGAACATTTTCATTTTTGGAATGAACATTTGTGGGATCCACCTTAAATCCTCTTTCCTAAACTTTTTCACCCCATGTGCATTATAAACCAATAAACATTCAGTTTATTCTACTGGACATCATAGTATAATGAACACACGTTATTGTTAATTGAATATTTGCAATTTCGAAATGAACATTTATGAAAAATTTAGTGTAATAAACACATTCTTTATGTTGAATGAACAACTGTAATTTTGGATTGAACACTTATGACTTATTCCGAAATCGACATGTTTACGAATTTTTATAATTCAAAATTACTGATGATTTTCAAAATTCAAATTTCAAAATATGTTTCAAATTTACTATTGTTCATTTCTCACTTCATTCAACATACTGTTTATTGAAACTAGCTAGAAGACTTGAAAAAGTGAGAATTATGAATTTGTTAATAACTACATCATCTTCATAAGCAAGCAGCCAAGCAATTAAATTAGGCTGTTGCATATATTTTTCTAATAAAAGAAGCCTCTATAAACATGAAATATATTGTTGGCTTGGTGGTTAATGACCTAGTGAAAGTTTATGTGGTTTATTAGTTGGTTGAGTGCTCTTGACAACAATAATTGAATTTTGTTTTTTCAATTTTTTACCCACTTAGAACTACTCATTCTCTCTTTTATTTATTTATTTATTTATTTAGTTTGGATGAAACTCGCTCTCTTTCTCTCTCTTGGTATTCCATAACTTTATTTTTCTTTTCATCTTCTTTTTCTTCCTTCTTTTTATCTTTTTGTCTCCTTCTTTGTAAACATTAAGGTTGATCAAATTTTAAGGTAATTGAAATGCAATCATGGATCAAATTTTAGCTTGATAATATTTTTTAATAATTTACCTCGAAATAAAATAAATTTAATATACTTTCTTTGAATCATATTTCACTAACTTCATTTCAATTTATAAATAAAGTGTAAAGATGCAAATTATTCTAATTTATATTATATTTAATACATTATAAGTTATTTTATTGTCATATTTGAGCTTATCTATTAGCTTTCAAGGTGAGCTTGCCTTTGCTTGGGTTATCTTATTCATGTTTTGAGTTTAGGTTGAACTTTAGTCAAATCGATCGAGCTAATTTTGACCGAATATTGACCAAGGTGAGCTCGAATAAGTCACAAATTGGAATGCCTAATCTACACCCCCCTTAATATCGATCATTCTTTGATCCTCGAAAAAAATTGCAATCACATGCAAGAGGCAAGAATTGCAATCACATGCAAATGTCATATAACATGGATGCAAACGTTCCAACCTAAAGTCCAGTTATATGTTTGAAACTATTGGTCAGGTTTAGGTTCGGTCTCAGAGGGTCTACGACTAAGAGATTGATCCCTACACTTAGTGCTCCTTCTTAAAGAGGTTTCCATGTGTAAGACACACTCCAATTCGCAAGTCAGGAACAAAAGAATAATGCCATGGTTGGGTAAGTTTGCTTACAACTAAGATCCAACACTATCGCTCATGAAGCTTTTTGGAAGGACAAAGCGTAAACCCCCGGGGGGTGACCTTACACATAGCACATTTGCTAATGAGGCAAGGTAGATTGTTCTTATAGTGGCTTAAACAATATTCATGCATATGCAAAACTGTAATGTAATTCTAATGCATAAAAAGGTATGAATCGTACTTTTTGAGTTTCACCCACTCATTTAAAAAATTAATTTTCTAAAAATCCTCGCAGTGAAGTCGCCGAATTGTAGGTTTGGATTTATTTTGCCCAAGCGGTATGAGCGCATATTTGTATTGACTACCTCACTACAAAGATTTTGGTATTGAAATATGTTTTTGAAGTCGCCAACAAGTCTTTAAAGGATGACTCGTAAATCTAATTTGATATTGGAAAACTATAGGGAAAAATTAGGGACTTATCCAATGTAGATTTCCCCGTCTAGACTCCATAGATGGTCAAAATAAACCAAAGATTGAGTTCGGGGGTGAGGGTACAACACAATCAAGATAATAATCATAATATAATAATAAATAATAATAAGAATAATAATATGAATATGAATATGAATATAAAATAAAGTATAGAAAAGGAATTAGAATGTACAATGGCACATCGCGTGGCACATTTGTGTGGCACAATGCCATATGTCAGGAAAAGATATGCTTGACTCAAAAAGGTGGACCGGACGCAAGGTTGTGCGCCAAGCACATGGTGTTGCACCAACCTGGCTTTTGACACGCCTTCGCTATCTTTTTAGATAACACATTTTAAAATATTTCTTTTGTCCTTTAATTCCGAAAAACTGATTTTACGGGATAAAATATTGATTTTAACTATAAAAAATATCTTTTGAAAATAATAATTTATTATAAATAAAACAATTTATTGTTATTAAACAATTAATAAGGCGTTTCAGAGGATTGGGCTTGAAATACAATTAATTATCATGAATATTCAATTGGGCTTTAAAATAGCACTTTAACACTTTTCAAAAGGGTTTTGAATGGCTTTTCACACTTTTTTGCCTTTGGATCGGACCATTTCAGACCACAGTATGTTTCATCATCAGATCCTCACATGGGGGGACACGATATGTGTCTAGAGAAATTTCATAAAATAATCGGCCATTTACAAAGTAATTTTTGTGCATTTCGAAGGTCCCATATTCAACCTATTGCAAATAGAAAGACGCATGACAACACGCTAGCACCTAAATCACATAGAGCCTTATCAATAAACAATGCAGCTACATGGTATGGGATAAAAAACCTAGTAGGATCCTTGAGATTTTGTGGGATTTTATTCAGCATAACAGCACCGCACTCTTGAGTTAGAGCAAATCTATCCTCCAGAACATCTACCCTACAACAAGTGTGCTTAAGCATAGGAGATTATAACATTGATTAACTTAAAAGTAACAGTATCATCACCAGCAACTAAAGTCAAGGAACCAGACTTGAAATCTATAACAGAACATCCAGTACATAAGAAAGGTCTACCCAAAATAATGGGAATTTGACTATTCTCCAAATCTAGTACTAGAAAATCAGCAAGAATGTATAATTTCCCAACCTTGACAGGTACATCGTCTAAATTACCCAAAAGGATATTTCACAGAACGGTCGGCTATTTACATAGTGATTTGTGTGCATTTCTAGGATCCTATATTCAACCTATTGCAAATAGAAAGAGGAGTAACAGACACACTAGCACCTAAATCACATAGAGCCTTAGCAATAACAATGCATCTACATTACAAGGAATGGAAAAACTACCATGATCCTTGAGTTTTAGTGGGATTTTATTTTAAATAGCACCTGAACTCTTTAGTTAGAGCAACTTTATCTCTACCATCAAAATTCTTTTTCTTGGTGATCATATCTTTCTAAAACTTGGCATACACAGGTACTTGAGGAATTAAATCAATGAAAAGAACTGTTACCTCAAGGTTCTTAACCATGGCCATGATTTTACCAAATTATTGATCCACTTTATATAATAGGAGAGTCCGTAACCTTCTCCTTCTCCTTCTTCTTCCCTGCTTCATCTCCTTTTTCTAGCTCTAGTTCATCCTTTTAGATATCATTCATAACACATACCTTTTGTCAAGAATTCATATCAATAGTAGGCATGATACTTGGTGCCGCTTCAAAGATTTTGGTTGTCCCCTTGGGGATGTGTTGTCCTGGTAATTGACCTGGTTGCCTTTGAGTATTGTTCGTAGCTACTTGAGCAAGTTGAGTCTCCAAATGTTTCGTTGCATTTCCCAACTCCTTATTACTCTAATCAATACTCTATTTTATATAAACTATCTGCTTCATCACTTCAAACAGATTAGGCTCTTGAGAGCCGACATTTTGAGAAGATTGCTGCTAAAAGAATTAGTTTCAGGTTCTACTAAAACCAGAATGGTGATTCAAAGGACCCTCATAGTATCATTGTGGTCTAGCAGCATATTGTGGTGGGTTTTAATGAGGTGGTTGGTAGGAGGCTTGTGGCATAGGTTAAGGGTTCTAAACATTGTTACTATGGTGTGAGAAGTTAGGAGGATCCTTCCACCCTAGGTTAAATCTATTGGCGTATGGGTTGTATGGAGGTCTTTGCTGAAAGGCATTTGTGTGCTCCATCTGAATTGCGTGACTGTAGGAACAATCATGACCAAAGTGACCTTGAATACCGCGCACCTTGCAAGAAAAAGAGGTAATAGGTGCCATATCAGACATCACATGAATACTCATAGAGGGAGTACTAGATTGTTAAGATTTCACGGCATTCATCTTCATGATCAAGTGTGCAACTTGGGATGATATAAGTGCATATGCATCAACCTCCAACTTGTTCTTTTAATACACCTGGAAGAAGTATGATCATTAGCTGCAATAATATTTGCAAGAAAATCATACCCTTCATCCACCTTATCAAAGAAAACACCCCCTGCAGATGAATCAACTATACTCTTGATATGGTGTTACAGACCATTGTAGAATGGTTAGGTAAGGAACCACTTGTCAAGGTTCTGGTGTGGACACTCTTTTTGTAGGTCTTTGAACCTATTCCATGTTTCTTTCAGTGTCTCATCACACTCTTGTAAGAAAATGTGGTCAGTTTGCCTAATTTCTGCAGTTTTGGTTGGAGAATAATAATCTCTCAGGAATGCTTCATATATAGCACTCCACTCTGTTTCTGTAACATCATTAAAATCATAACCTTCAACTGATCAGGAGTGACCCCTTAGTGCTTGATGGTAAGACAGAGTTGCTGAAACAGTTTTATGTGGTTAGTAGGGTTTCAGTTGGATACCCTCCAAATTGGTTCTGTTGAATCATGTTGATGAGGGTAGGCTCAAAGTTTGCAACAACTATAGTAGGCATAGCAGGGTCAGTGATATTCCATCAAGGGAAGGTACCCCATAAGACTTCAATGACTTAGGAGACATGCTTGATTCTGAAGGGCCTTCCGTGGATTTTCCCTGGTTATCATACTCCTTTTTCTTCTTTTGTTGTTTATTTTCTTAGTTGCCAGATGGTTTTCGCAAGATCAAGCTCAATTGGAACTGGAGTACGTGTTCTTTTGGACATGGGCATAAGGAAAAAAAAAGAAAAGAATACAGTAAGATTGCCTCAATTGGAACTTGAAGTTCCAATGAGACAATTGAAATAGTTCAAATAACTAAACAAAAGGTATACCACAAGTGCACGATGTCTGTTGTTAGTAGAGACTTAGCAAATATAGGTCGATCCCACGGGGAGAGGATTTATTTTTATTTTCACTTAATTATATTAATTATCTTAGGAAAATGAATGTTGATTTGATCAATAGAAATGAGAAATAACAAGATTATGGTTAAATCAATAAATTAAGAGTCTAGGGAATACGTTTGGTCCACCATGCTTATATCAATCTAAGAATACAAATCAATTCAATGACAAATAAACTAGAGGGTGAGTAATTAAAGAGATGGTCAATCCTTCTGTCGGGTATTAATTAACACTTTCAATTCAACCTATGTTGTACAATCGCTAACATATTCAGAATTGACAATTGTAATGGAGCCTCTAAGAATATGATCTTTTGATTCTAGTTCCTATTAGCAAATTAATTATGTCTTGGTATTATCCAATTAAAAGAAGAATCAAACTAATTACAAGAAGAATCAAACTATTTAACTTATCAATTGGAAGTACTTAAAACCCTAATTTATAAATCAATCAATTTCAAAGCATAAATATCATGGTATAAACATGGCTTTCCTTACTTTGCCCTAGAAAAGAGACTTCTCACTCATAATTGAAATAACTAAAGCAAAATCAATAATTAACCTAGAATTCATTGAGAAATAATGAATAAGCAATTACAAAATTAAAGCAACAATAAATTAAAGCAAGAAAAAATAATTTAAGAAGAAAGAAATTAAGAATACCTCAAAAATTGGATTAATGGAAAAGTGAAACAAGGTATAACATTGGAGGAGAACGATATGAACATCATAATACTCAAAACAAGGAAATAAAAGTGTGGGTGACAGTAAAAGTCTATCCCTCCTTTTGTTAATTGTAAAACCTAATCTAGCCAATAGAACTAGACTCCTCCTCGAATAAGGAATAAAAACCCAAGTAATCTAGCGTGTGACCTAGCCTTTCGAAGCTCTTCAAGTCTACTTTCCAACAAAATTGGAATCGCATCAATACGATCTATAGAAATCCAGATACGACCAAAACAGTGAACATGTGTTGATCATCATCATTTTGAGACTATTTAATTTCTTTGATTACAACTTTGTTTCGCACTTAAAATATGTGACGTGATCCTCATGTGATCTAAGAACACTTCATTCAATACTATAGCTCGCATAAAAACTTCCAGAAGCATAGCTCCTCGGTCAAAAACCTCGATTCATCGACTTCCACTTCAACAATTATCCAATTCACCCGAATTTACTTGAATGCTTCCAAATAGCTATGAAACTACATGAAACTGTAAAAAAAAACTACAAACGAAGCGTAACATAGCACAAAATGGATAAAAAAGACACCTGAAATGCAATTACTTCAACTAAAATGATCTAATAATGCAACCTAAAAATGCCCCATTTATCTTCATTTGAAGACACAACTTAAAAAAAAAACACACAACTTCAGTACTACTTAACACAATTGTTGTATAATATGAGCACTATAAGAGAGGGGGTGAATTATAGTGAGAGAATAAGCTATACTTTTGCGGAATTAAAAGTAAACTTGGGAACAAACAATGGGAACACGAGAGATTTAGCGAGGAAAAACTTCCTAGGTTTAGTAGGAAGAAACAACCTCGACCACAAGGGATTTTAACACAACTTTCCACTATAATAGGCCAAAACAACTCTTATTACAACCTATTACTTTTCTCTCAATTCTCAACTTAAGTCACTCAACTCAAGTTCCCAACGACAGTTCCCACAACTGACGTTCCTCACAAACTTCACTAGAAGTTCCTTTCTCTTTCTCTTTCTCTTTCTCTTGCTTCACTCAAAGCTTCTCTGTCATACCCCTTATGATTGCTTTAAAGGGATTTAACAAGCTACTCATTCCAACAAGGTGCATCTTTCTTTTAGGGAGCTTATTTCCTTAGTTACTCCACAGTTAAGTGTGCTTGGCTGGGAGTAGTCTTGGGATGGGTGACCTCCTGGGAAGTTTCTCAAGGTGCGCATGAGTGAGGACAAAATGCGCCGGAAGAACTTGTGTTGGTTATTGAGGACAGTTGTTGGCCCTAGATGCGCATTGCTGACGATATACTCGACTCCGTACGGGTCGGGGTGTTGCATCTCACACTTACAAGAGTTCACTCAAACCCTTTTTCTCAAAAATACACTTTGTAAAACAATGAAAGAGTAATAAACTCGATTAATGTAAGTATGAATTCTCTTAAGGAAAAGGCACTGACTCTTTTAGACAACTAAGACAAATTAGCTAAGTCAGACACACGTTGGTGAGACTATAAAAGTCAGACACAAATTGTTCTAAGGTTTTAGGCGCCTATCTATAAACAATGAAGACAAGACAATTTAACCACTAATTAATCCATGATCCCATGATCTCCATGACTTTAATTAATTAAACAATTTAAATTAAATATTCCTTGTTAAGTAATTAACCCACTAAACCACTACTTAACTAAATAAGAGAAGCAGTAACATATTACGTGGTTTTACAAACTTGAGGAATAATTAAACTTATTTAAATTAATTAATACTTGGGAGATAATTAACTAAGCCACTAAATCCACTAACTACAAAAACGTGTAGCAGTAGCTTTAGGCGTGTAATCTCATTTTTAGGAAGTAAATAAAATATTTACTTTAGCTAGATTTTAGGAAAATATCTTTTGAAAATAACTATAATAAAAACAAAAATCAGTTTTATATTTTAAAACGAAATCTTTTAAAACTGGAAAGATATTTTATTTTGAAAACAAAATCTTTTAAATAAAATATAAAAGATAAAGGTTAGATATTTTTCTAAATAAAATTCGAAAATTATTTTAAAATCTTTTCCTAACTACCTAAAAACAAATTCCCTAAAATAGTGGATCTTAATTAAAACAACCCTAAAAACTCTAACTAGCATATTAGGCGCACACTTAGAGTTAGGCGCACAACTTTAGAGTCACTTAGGAGTTCCTAATCCAGTTTTAAAGTCTTGTTCCCTAACCTTGTTCCTAACAGTGCCAGGTCTGTTCCTGTCGTGGGAACAGAACCAAGTTCCTTTGAGAATTCACCACAAACTTAATTGAGCTTTCACTCAACCTTAACATGAAGATAATAAATACATCCTAATTGTTATGTAATGTAAAACTGGTAAATAAATACAACAACTCCCAACTTCAAGTTCTTAATTTATGATTGGGCTTGGATCCCGGTACAGAACTCTGAGCAGCAACCTGCGAAAAAGGGACCACCCTGGAGGTTTGGGTGATATTTCCCCCTCCGATGCTTAAGTCAGATATCAGGGATATGAAGGAACTTTTAGAGAGAGAAAGTAGGGAGAGAGAGAGAGAATTTATGGCAGAATAATGGTACTATGCTCTGAAAAACGTACCTTTCCCCTGATTTCAAGGACTATTTATACTGTTTGAAAAGACTGTTGTGCCTTGACGTCACCCTAATTTAGGAGCATCTGATTGGCTAAGCAAAAATATCATAACACGTGGCAAGTGCTGATTGGTGAATACAATTTACTCTATTGCTGAATCAGGCTTTACCTGTATTGGGCCTAAGTACAATATTAAGGCCACAAGGGAATTCTTCAGTACACCTTTTCTTTCAGAAAAGTGTACTTTAGCCCAAATAACCTGCAGACCTATGTACTTTCTTTCCATGAGCGAATGCCACATGTAAGGTTGGGATGGTGCCACGTGTCATCATCGTAGCCACTGATTTTTTGGCTACAACATTTGCCCCTTAAAAGAGGAAGTTACCATTTAGGCGCCAAGACGGTTGGTTTCCTCTTTTAACCGACCTGAACTGCCCCCCACCCTTTCGAAAAAGAGGCGCCATTTTGTCGGTCAGACCAGGTCAACCTTCAGAGACCATTTGGAGGCAACGGTTACTTTTTACCAGATGAGGGGGTCACTTTTACCTCCTTATAAATATGAACCTTTGTCGCTTCTGGAATCATTTTAACATCCTTGAGAGATTTTCTAGAGAGAGAGACTCTACAATTTTTACTGAGCTTTTAGAGAGAGAAGTGACTCCCGTCCGAGCTCTTGCATTCTGCTACTCCGTTCGTCCGAAGTTTCATTCGTCTTTGACATTCGTCCGAACTTTTTCTACAGGTATTTCCTTATTCATTTCTTTTGTATTTTCAAGCATATTTTAAGAAAATGGATTCGTCTTCTTCATCGAACAATCCCGGCTGCTCATGGGTTGGTACTAACCCTAGAACAGAGGGCCTGTCTTCCTCGGCATCTTTTAGAGTTGGACCTATCTCGGCCGGACATGCATTCTTTTTCTTTAGTCATGGACGGCAAAGTCAGACGACTCAGTCTTTACCTGTGCAGGGTAATATGGCGCGCGTCAAGCAAACAGCTCGTATCAGACGAGGGGTTAACCTGCCGGCCTCCAGCTCAGAAATGGAGGTATCTACTGGACGGATTCCCGCTGATGGAGAGCGAGAAGTCCAAAGCGCTCGTCCTGCTAACCCAAGTCCTTCTCCTGAACTCGTCCAGGAAGAGTCTGAAGTTCGAGGCTCTCCAGACCCTAGCCCGTCCAAGCCCAGGTCGGCCTTAGATGAGTCGAACGAAGCCGAAACCTCCTCTAACCCGGCTAGCGACTCAGACGAGCCGTCCACAACTTCTTCTGAGATAAGGCGGCGTCTTGGCCCCTTATCTGACCCCAAGTATATTCTGGCCGAAAGCGGCTGGCTAGGACGAGTTGACAGGTTAAAGTCGTATCACCTAATCAAAAATAACCTAAGGTCCACTAACTAGTAGTCAGGGAAGTCAGGATCGAATCCACAGGGAGAAGTTATACTATCGTATCTGAACTCTAATATTACACTAACGAAATCAGATGAATGGTTGTGTTACTAAACTAAACAGATAGCAGAATCAAATATGAAAGTGTAAATATATTAAAAAGTACTAGAATTATGGTTCACAGACTCCCTCTGGAAGGAGTTCAGCAAAACTGGTGCTGAAAAAAGGACGGACACCCTGGTATGACATATTTTTTTTACTGGACGAGTCTCTTCTTTGAAGAGCAAAGCGTCCTGAATTGACTCTGGACGGGCTCCCTCTCCGTGGAGAAGAACGTCCAAAGTTAATTTTGGACGGTCTTCACTTTTGATGACCAGAACATCCTGAAGTGAATCTAGACGAGCTTCCTTTCTGTGGAGCAGAACGTCCAAAGTTGTCTCTGGACGTCTTCCTTTTTCGAAGGACAAAACGTCTTGGGATGACTTGGACGAGCTTCCTCTTTATGGAGCAGAACGTCCAAAGCTGTCTATGGACGTCTTCCTTCTTCGAAGGATAGGACTCCCTGAGCTTATTTGGACGGTTCCCTCTTTCTTCCAAGCTTCTCTTTAGACTAATCATTTTTACTTATTTTTTCAGAAAAATTCCCCAACGTCCAAGGCGTTGGCGGAGAAGGTGGCCTCCAAGAAAAGACCGGCTACCACCAGTGATGCCCCTCCTCCAAAGAAATCAAAGGGGTTCACAGCGAAGAAGAAGAAATCATCACGGCCTGCTCCCAAGGTCGTGATTAATATTCCTGCTGAGGACGACCCTCCCAAAAGTTCATACCCTTCCTCAATTGCTTTATCCATGAAGAACCCACCAGATGCTCCATCAATTACCCGTCGTGTGTCTGCATCAACTCTAGTGTAGAAAATCTGACACAAGTACCACTGGTCCAACCCATGATGAGGACATAGACGTTGCAGATCCTTGAACCGCTCCCAAGCTTCATATAGAGATTCACCAGGATCTTGGGTGAAAGTAACTATAGCATGTCTCATATCTGCAGTTTTCTGGTAAGGGTACCACTTGATGAGGAAAATCTTGGAAAGTTCTGGCCAGGTGGTGATGGTGGAAGGCAGCTTATTATACCAGAACAAAGCTTTATCACGCAGAGAGAAACCAAATAGGAGGAGTTTCATCTCATTAGGAGTAACACAAGCTTGCTTCTGAGTAGCACAACATTGTAAAAATCTCTGCAGATGCTGATTTGGGTCTTCAGATGGTAACCCAGCGAACTGATTGTTCTGAACCATATTCAGAACATGAGACTTGATCTCAAAATTTGTAGCAGCAATAGTGGGCATCCGTACCCCAGTAGGCACGTTATCAGGAGATGGTTGCGCATAGTCTCTGAAGGTTCGAGTAACATTCTCACCCATGTTGACAGTAATAGGTGAGGTGGGGTTTCTTGGTGTGGGGAAGATGGTGGAGAAGGTGTCTTTTGGGAGGGTGTCCCTGCAGACAGCTTAGCTTGTTTAGTTTTCTTTCTGAGTCTACAAGCGGTCTTTTCAATCTCTGGATCGAACAGGATGAGATTTGGAGATTTCAATTTCCTGCTCATACACCAAAAACACTAAAACAAACGTGAGATGCTCCAAAGAACAGGTGTTCTTCAGAGTAGAGGTTAGTTTAATACTATAATTCAGACAAAATAAAAATAAATCGTCTCCCCGGCAACGGCGCCAAAATTTGACAGGCTAAAGTCGTATCACCTAATCAAAAATAACCTAAGGTCCACTAACTAGTAGTCAGGGAAGTCAAGATCGAATCTACAGGGAGAAGTTATACTATCGTATCTGAACTCTAATATTACACTAACGAAATCAGATGAATGGTTGTGTTACTAAACTAAACAGATAGCAGAATCAAATATGAAGGTGTAAATATATTAAAAAGTACTAGAATTATGGATCACTATGCATACAATTCGGGAAATCAAGGATAAATAATAACCACCTAGTAAGTCAACTGTCTAGGGCACATGTAATTTCTCTCGAACATTACCTCCCTCAAAGATCACCCAGCCGCTCTCGGATAGTCAAGGGTCACTTTGCCTAATAATTGAAAGCCTATACGGTATCTCTCCTCTCGAAGTAGATTCAGTATTGCAACAGTAGAAATATAAATCAGGCCTAACTTATATCCTAGCATGAAGAATCAATCAAAGGAAACAGTTGAAATACAAGATAATCAAACTAATCTAACAATCCCTCATTGCATACATAGATCTCCACAATTCTAGATATAGAACTACTCACTCATAATCATGAAAACAATAACAAGAATTAGATAAAAACTCATACTTTGAAACATGGCAAATAACTAAGAAAATAATATAATTAACAATGGAAGAAGTAACAAAGAAATAAAGAAGAAAGATTAACGAATTATATTGAACTATGAATAAGCAAAAGGTTCGATCTTGAATTGAAATCACAAAGCACTAAATTAAGGTTCTTGAAACACTCTCTAAAGAAAACTAATAATAAAAACTAGATAGGAGCTAATAATTCTGATTTTTCTATTTATACAAGCCCTAAAACAGTAGAAGAAAATCTCGAAAGAAGGGCCCGTAGTCATTAAAAAAACCGCGTCTCGTCAGACGCCCGATCGGGCCAAAGTCGCCCGATGGCATCAGGTTCCAAAGCGGATGAGAAAGGCCAAAAATGCTAGACGCCCGATCAGATCGGGCTTACCCGCCCGATGACATCGGGCGGCATGATAATATAATGCTGGGCAGCAGCTGGAGGGGCGCCCGATGTCGGGCCAACTCGCCCGATCGGGCGAAACATCGAAATACGACAGGGCGTTGAACGCCGATCGGGACCGCAGCAGAGCCATAAAAGTTGTCTCTTCGCCCGATCGGGCTGTGCCGCCCGATCCTGTCGGGCCTGTCAGCATAATCTTCGTTTCTTGTTCGTCCTTTGCTCAAAGTCCCGGAAAGCATCCTCGGGATCTAGAAATTCAACATCCAACCTCTCGAATCCAGTGTGCAATCATATAAGGTAGGTAATAGCTAACTAAAACCTACAATCCAATACAAAACAGCAAACCACAACTAGATGGAGAGAGTTAGTACCAAATGGCTCCTAAGAGCACCATAACCACAACTTATAGCACATAAATAGGGGAGAAAACTCTATATAAAACTATAATATCAAACTCCCCCAAGCTAAACCTTTGCTTGTCCCTAAGCAAAGCACAACATGAATATGAATAGAATTTGCTTCACCCCTCAAAGTACGAAACTCAAACAATTTGACCTCAATAACCTTCAAGCAAGCAAAGTTCAAGTTCAGTTGAATCAGATCCCTTTTGACTACCAATCACTTAAGCAAATTATCCAAAATAACAGCCATACATGAATTGCATATCTTGAAAAGGGACTCACCAGGGTGTCACTCCTCTCAATTTTTGTGGCGAGCATAAAGTATGCCCGAACGCTCACCAACCCAACTATAATATCCCTTCCCTCTCACACTCTCATGTGTTTAGAAAGGGTAAAATATCGCTCATCCTACTCAAGTCGACTCGAATAACAAACTTAAACTTCAACTTTGGCACATTGACTCTGTATCATTCCAATAAACATTCAAACAAGTGCTCAAAAGGTCTTTCTGAGGGTTGTAATGGGGCTCGGGTAAAGGTAGGAATTATTTGGGGAATGTGGTGGAAAAGCCCAGAAAAGGGGAGCAATCAACACTAGTAAAACTAGATGTGGTAAAACAACTTCCATGGTCTCAATCACATACCCAAAATAATGACCAACTTTAGATTTTTCGAACCAACCAAATTGTCTCCTTGATAGTTTTCAGCAAAAATGTATTGTTATGATTTTTTACACTTTTTTCTCTTTTCATGACTCGTGAGTTCTTGATTCTTTTCATGTGTTATTTTCTATTTTTTTTTCTTTGTTTTCTTTTATCTTATTCACTTCACCTCATGTAACATAAACATGTTATTTCAATCAACCCGAAAATCAACCACACAACATAGTTCTAACCTAACAAATGTCCCCCAAGCTAGGCTTGGGACAATAAATACATTGAAAAGGCTCAAGGCATGTAATGTGGCTTGATATAGATCCAAAAACTCATTAGGCTCAGCGGGGCTAGGAGGGAAATGATTCTTTTGTAGAAAATTCGAGGCCAAAATCAAACAATTGAACGCCTCTATCACAACACAATGTTCAAAGTCATCAGAAATCAACGAGTACAATGCCAAAGTCAAGATAAGAATGATATGAGGAACTAACACACAAGGATAATTCGGACATAAATATGCATCCGAAGGCTCGAATGAATCCTTACAATGTAACCAGTTCAAGCATGCAGTTAAAGTAGGTGTTTTATCATCAAAATCTACTCAAGACCAAGGCAATCAAAGATCACATCACAACATCCCAATCAGAATGCCCGACTATCCAATATAATGAGTTAAAGCATTTTTCAAGGCAAAGTTTGGGGCACGGGGAAGCAATAAGACTATTCATGTTCAACTCGTATTTTTGGTATTTTTCAGCAATATTTCATTTTTTTTGGTTGTTTTGTTTTATGAAAAAGAAAAAGAACAATTAACTAACTTAACTAGCCTAAGAACACAGTAGCACTAACCTACCTAAAAAGCAATAATAGTGAGAGTGATACTTACAGAAATCCTCCCCAAGCTGAACGTGGCAATGACCTCATTGCAACAAGAGGAAGGAGAGACATGGAGATCAGTCATCCATGTGCACGTCCTCACTAGCCTCATCTCCATCCACCTCATTGCCGGGCTGACTGTAGCTCGGGTTCCAAGTATACCAAGAGGGATGTGCATCATGCTCAGCAATGCGATGCAAGCGGCAGTTCTCGTCGTACATCGAATATAACGCCAGGTGCTGATCAGTGGCTAATGTATCGACCCGCTGACTGAGATTCTGTAGAAGAACACCATTGGCATCAACCTGCTGGCTGAGGCCCTGGATGGCCGCTGTATTGGCTGTAATGCCAGTATCCATACGCTGAAGCAGGGTCATCATCTCCTGAAAATCAAAGGAAGGAGGAGCAGTAGAATATGGGGGAGGGGGAGCATCAGAAGATGAGGGATATCCTCAACATGGGGACGACGGTAATAGGTACGCTCAGGGATCGGGGGCGAGGGTGGGAAAGTCAGAACCTGCAATGGGAAGGTGATAGTGAGGTTGGCCAGGTTTGATTTTGGCCAAGGGTTGGGCAGGTCAATGGAACGCATTCCGTTAATTTGCCACTGTAGTGTCCCCACCCCGTTCTAACCAATGCAGGCGAGTGAGATAGGCATAGTCCAATAGGGTAGGCCTAAGGCTGGCTGATACGAGTCTCGTCAAAGTCGGGAATGGCCCTAGCAAAAAGAGTGACTAGCCCCCGTTCACGATGGGCCGAGAGGAGAACGTCCCATCGGCGCGCCGCTTAGGGTATGTGGTGGCAATACGCTCCATTTGGAGCGCAACATGGTGAGGGATGTTGTAGTGAAAACGGCGGGGAGTGCCCCGATACATGTAGCTACCTATGAGATAAAGCTCATCCCCTCGAATGAGCTGCCCTTCAACCCTCCCAAAAAAGGTCTTTGACATAAACGAACCCAAATTTTGAAGATGGGTTGGTGTATGTACCTAGCATGACAGTGTTGCAAGGTAAAATCAGTTTCGTCCCCAGTTATGGCATAGTAAATGTCCCTGTGATGATAGTCAGGGGGTGCCCAATCCCCCCCGGTTAAGGACACGGAGTATGCGAGCAAACTCCGGGAGGGTGAGGGTGAAGTCCCTATTTAAAAGCCTATAGGAAACATGCGAAATTGGTCCTGAGCGAGGGTGGGTCACATTCAAGCTACTGTAGAATTCATACACAAGCACTGGATATGTATTGACATGAACAGGATAAAGGGATTCCATACCAATGATTTTCATAAAATCCTTAAATTCATTATTAATGCCCAATTTATCCAAAAATTCAATATCAAGGAACGTGTAGGACTTACCTCGCCCCCTTGAGGCGCTGAAATCGTTCCCTTTGTTCCTCCGTGGAGAAGATGACTTCCGGGAAGGTCTCATCTCGGGGAATTTCCGGTGGTGGTGGTGGTTGTGAGCCCGTTGTAGATTTTCGTCGCCTTGTGAACATGATGCTAGGATGTTTAAAATTTCGAAGCTTCAACTCACTCTCTAATGGGGAAAAACTTGAAGCACTCAAATCCTCACTTTAATGGTGGAAAAATGAAGAAGAAGATGAAGGGGAGGGATAGAGTGGGAGAAAAGTGAATAAAATAGAGTGAGAGATGAATAGAAAGTGATAGAGAGAGAAATTGGTAGAATTTGAAGGTTTGAAGGAGGGTCTTCAATGGTGGAAAGGGGTTTGGAGAAGAAGATGGAGAATTTGGGGGTTAGGGTTTGGAGGAGAGAGAAAATGTGAGAGGAAGTGACTGAAAAGAAGGGAAAAACCCCTTTATTCGTACCAGCCGGACCCCGAGCCCGATCGGGCGATTCTGTCCGGTCCCATCGGGCGTCTTTTTTTTTCCTGAAATTTACCAAATCCGTTGCGCGCCCGATCGGGCGAGCTCGCCCGACGCCATCAGGCGTCTGTCAATTTATTCCCAAAAAGCAAATTCGTTGCGGGCCCGATCGGGTGTCCTCGCCCGATCGGGCGTTTTTCTACCTTCCCAAATTTGGTTACGGCCATCGGCGTGTCGCCCGACCCGATCGGGCGTAGTCGCCCGACCCGATCGGGCGTTTAGCACTTCCTCCATATTTTGTCGAATTTGTTGACGGAACTCGCCCGATGGGCGTCCAGCCCGATCCATCGGGCGAGCTCTTTTCTTCTTTTCATGTTCGTTGCGCGCCCGATCGGGCAGCCTCGCCCGATGACTTCGGGCTATGCCCAGTAGCAATGGCTCGTATTTTATGATCCATTGGTAAGCACTCCTGCACACATGTAACCTGAAGAGGATATCAGTACCCTCTCACTCTCTCACCAAACTACAAAAAAACAAAGTAAAAAAATAAAAATCTAGAAAAAACTACGAAAAAAAGGAAAGAAATCGGGTTGCCTCCCGATTAGCGCTGGTTTATAAAGGTCCCGCACGACCATAATGCTTCATCCCTCAAACAGAAGGGGAGGGGGTTGAAGGTATAACTCCTCCACAGATCCAACAGGGATTCCGGTATAGTACAACTTCAGACGTTGTCCATTAACTTTGAACTTCTCACCTGTTGCATTCATACCTCAATAGAACCAAACTTGTTAGTGTTAGTGACAGAAAAAGGACCAGACCACCTAGATTTCACTTACCAGGAAAAAGCTTTAGTCTAGAGTTGTACAGTAAAACCTTGTCACCAATATTGAACTCCTACTCAGAATTTTCTTATCATGCCATCTCTTAGTGCGCTCTTTGTAGAGACGCGAACTATCATAAGCATTTAGTCTAAGTTCATCAAGCTCATTGATTGCAATAAACGCTTTTCTCCTGCTAATTTAGCATCAAGGTTCAACTCTTTAACCGCCCAAAAAGCCTTATACTCTAGTTCGACAGGTAGGTGGCATGCTTTTCCATAGACTAGTCGATAAGGGGTGGTACCAATAGGGGTCTTAAAAGCAGTTCTATAAGCCCATAAGGTGTCATCTAACTTATCACTCCAATCTTTTCTCGATTTAGCTACCACTTTCTCCAAAATAGACTTTATTTCCCGGTTAGACACTTCTACTTGCCCACTTGTCTGAGGTGGTATGCTAGGCCAGTCCTATGGTAGACACCATACTTTTTGAGTAGGGCTTCAAAGGTTCTTTTGTGAAAGTGGGATCCCCCATCACTAATGACAACTCTTGGTACCCCAAACCGTGGAAAGATAATCTTTTTAAACATTTTCATGACAACCTTAGAGTCATTGGTCGGTGATGCAATAGCTTCTACCCACTTAGAGACATAGTCAACAGCAACAAGTATGAAATTGTTGCCTGAGGAAGAGGGAAAAGGACCCATAAAATCAATACCCCACACATCAAATAGTTCAACTTCTAGGATGGGGTTTGGGGCATCTCATGTCTACGGGAAATATTTCCTGTTCGTTGGCATGCATCACAAGACTTAACAAAAGTACTAGCATCATGAAAAAGTGTTGGCCAATAAAAACCAGATTGAAGTACCTTTGCTACTGTTTTGGAGGCCCAGCATGGCCTCCACATGGAAGGGAGTGAGAGTGCTTCAGAATGTCATGCACCTCCCACTCTGGGATACATCGCCTGTAGATGGTGTCAGCACAGAGCTTGTAAAGCAAAGGGTCATCCCAAAGAATTGTTTGGCATCATGGAGAAATTTCTTTCTCTGCTGGTAGCTCAGCTCTGGAGGGGTTTGTCCACTCACACAAAAGTTGGCGAAGTCCGCATACCACGGGGTAACAGAAGTGACTGCCAGGAGCTTATCATCAGGAAAGGAGTCGTCAATAGGTAGACCTTCTTCCATATCTTCATACTGCAATCGGGACAAATGGTCAGCCACTACATTTTCTGCACCCTTTTTATCTCTGATCTCCAAGTCGAATTCTTGGAGCAGCAAAATCCACCGAATGAGTCGAGGCTTGGCCTCCTTTTTGGCGAGGAGGTACTTCAATGCAGCATGATCAGTGTAGACAATGACTTTAGACCCAAGCAGATAGGTCCTGAACTTGTCCAAGGCATAGACCACAGCTAGCAGCTCTTTCTCTGTAGTGGCATAATTAACTTGAGCTTCATCGAGTGTCTTGCTAGCATAGTAGATGGCATGGAGGATGTTGTCTTTTCTCTGACCAAGGACAGCTCCCACAGCATAATCACTGGCATCACACATAATCTCAAATGGGAGGGTCCAATCTGGAGATCGGATGATAGGAGCAGTAATCAGAGCTTGCTTGATCCTGTTAAAAGACACTAGACACTCATCAGTAAACAGGAACGGGGCATCCTTGAGGAGCAACTGAGTAAGTGGTTTAGCAATTTTAGAGAAGTCCTTGATAAAGCGGCGATAAAATCCCGCATGACCAAGAAAACCTCTAACACCCTTAACATTCACAGGAGGGGTAATTGCTCAATCACTTGAATTTTTGCTTTGTCCACCTGGATGCCTCGTTCAGAAATAATATGACCAAGTACCACTCCTTCAGTAACCATGAAGTGGCACTTCTCCCAGTTCAAGACAAGGTGGACATCCTCACATCTTTTCAGTACTTTAGTCAAATTCAGCAAACATGCATCAAAATCAATGCCATACACACTAAAGTCATCCATAAATACTTCCATGATGGACTCAATAAATTCAGAAAATATGGCCATCATACAACGTTGGAAAGTAGCAGGGGCATTACATAGGCCAAAGGGCATCCTTCGATATGCAAAGGTACCATAAGGACATGTAAAGGTGGTCTTCTCCTGGTCATCTGGGTGGATGGGATTTGGAAGAAACCAGAATAGCCATCTAGATAACAGAAATGAGAATGACAAGCTAGACGTTCCAACATCTGATCAATGAAGGGAAGGGGAAAATGGTCTTTCTTAGTGGCAACATTTAATTTCCTATAATCAATGCACATACGCCACCCAGTAACTACTCTTGTAGCAATTAATTCATTTTTCTCATTTTTAACTACAGTAGTACCACCCTTTTTAGGAACCACTTGAACTGGACTCACCCACTTAGAATCAGAAATAGGATAGATAATCCCAGCATCAAGCAATTTCATAACCTCTTTTTTGACAACTTCCTGCATATTCGGGTTCAAACGACGCTGACCTTGTATACTAGGACGATGATCATCCTCAAGATGAATTTTATGCATGCAAAAGTCAGGGCTTATGCCTTTCAAATCATCAATATTATATCCAATGGCCTTTTTATGTTGTCGCAAAACAGACAAAAGTTGAGACATTTGACCATCATTTAATGCAGCACTAACAATCACAGGGCAATTTTCAGAATCATCCAGAAAAGCATCGCAGAGAAGGGGGAAGGGGTTTCAGTTCAGGTTTCTTTACCTCTACCGGTTGAGTAGCACATACTAACCGTTCATCCTCATGAGTGGTAGTACCATCAAGCTCGACACAGGTAAAAGCTGCTTCCCAAGCATCCACTTCAGTAGTCCGGATAATATCATCACCTGTGGAAGAGTAAAACAAAGCAAAGCCTCCAGTGGATCCCGCAAAAGGGATTGAGGCATGTCATCATTAACCAGCACATCAATGACATTTATTCTGTAACAGGCTTCCTCTAGCATGGGACTTTTCAAGGCATTGGTCAAACTAAAAGTACCTTATCATCCCCCACAGTCAAAGTCAATTTCCCATTTTTAACATCTATGACAGCTCCAGCAGTATGAAGGAATGGTCTCCCTAAAATGATTGGGATTTGAGTATCCTCTTCCATGTCAAGCACAACAAAATCCACAGGAATGTAAAATTTACCTACCCTCACAGGAACGTCCTCTAAGATACCTAGGGGGTATTTAACAGAACGGTCAGCCATTTGAAGAGTAATGTTGGTACATTTTAAATCTCCCATGTCAAGCTTTTTACAAACAGTCAAGGGCATGACACTAACACTAGCACCTAAATCACATAAGGCTTTGTCAATAAATATGGTGCCAATATTACAAGGGATGGAGAAACTCCCCGGATCTTTCAATTTAGGAGGGATTGATTTTGCAAAAGAGCACTACATTCTTCAGTAAAGGCAACAGTTTCTACTGCATTAAAGGCTCTTTTCCTAGTCAAAATTTCCTTCAAAAATTTAGCATATGCAGGTACTTGAGTAATGAGTTCAGTAAATGGACAGTTACCTGAAGATTTTCACTACCTCCATAAACTTACCAAGTTGGTGATCCAGCTTATTCTTTGATAGACGAGTGGGAATGGTACCTTATCGCAGGAGTGGTGGAGGAATTTTTTCAGGTACTATCTGCTTCTCTGCATTGTGTTGGTGGTAGCCTCAGGAGCTGACGAAGTTTCAGTAGTCTGCATTTTTTTCTGGCTCAACCGGACCATCCTTAGGCATTGGGGGACCATCATAATGTGTTCCACTCCTAAGAGTGATGGCATTGGCAGTGTCCCTTGGTTGCATTGATTGTGAAGGTAAGGCCCCAGGTGGCCTACTAGCAGAAGAACTAGCCAACTGAGCTAGTTGAGTCTCCAACATCTTGTTATGCGTGCCCAAATTTTCCAGTTGAGCTTTTGTGTCAGCTTGAAAAGCATTGAACCCTTTCTGCATCTGGAACATCATATTCTTCAACTCTGTCATGGCTGGGTCAGCAGGAGGAGCAGGCTGTGGAGGTGCTTGATTTCTCTGAAAACCAGGTGGAGCTTGTTGTGGAGGTTGGTATTGTTGACCCTGTTGTTGAGGCAGATATGGTTGTTGAGGTTGAGAGTTCAACACATTAGTACTCCTATATGAGAGGTTGGATGTGTCTTAACCCAGGATTGTAGGTGTTGGAATAGGGTTGAACTGGTTCCTAGGTTGTGATGGAAAGCATTGACGGCCTCACAGTTATTTCCCAGCGCAGGACACTCTTGAGAGTTGTGCCCAGATATTCCACAAGCATCACATATATGCACATTATAGTTAGAAGCACTAGCCATCGCATTAACACTCATGTGGGAGGAATCATTACCTAACTTCAGGGAATCAATCTTCTGAGTTAGAGTAGCTAGTTGCCCAGACAGTAGAGAAATGGCTTCAACATCATGTTTACCTCCTTTTTTCAAAGAGGAACGAATGGTAGAGGCTTGATTAGATGCTAGCTTCTCCAAAAGTTCATACCCTTCCTCAATTGCTTTATCCATGAAGAACCCACCAGATGCTCCATCAATTACCCGTCGTGTTCTGCATCAACTCTAGTGTAGAAAATCTGACACAAGTACCACTGGTCCAACCCATGATGAGGACATAGACGCTGCAGATCCTTGAACCGCTCCCAAGCTTCATATAGAGATTCACCAGGATCTTGGGTGAAAGTAACTATGGCATGTCTCATATCTGCAGTTTTCTGGTAAGGGTACCACTTGATGAGGAAAATCTTGGAAAGTTCTGGCCAGGTGGTGATGGTGGAAGGCAGCTTTTATACCAGAACAAAGCTTTATCGCGAGAGAGAAACCAAATAGGAGGAGTTTCATCTCATCAGGAGTAACACCAGCTTGCTTCTGAGTAGCACAACATGTAAAAATCTCTGCAGATGCTGATTTGGGTCTTCAGATGGTAACCCAGCGAACTGATTGTTCTGAACCATATTCAAAACATGAGACTTGATCTCAAAATTTGTAGCAGCAATAGTGGGCATCCGTACCCCAGTAGGCACGTTATCAGGAGATGGTTGCGCATAGTCTCTGAAGGTTCGAGTAACATTCTCACCCATGTTGACAGTAATAGGTGAGGTGGGGTTTCTTGGTGTGGGGAAGATGGTGGAGAAGGTGTCTTTTGGGAGGGTGTCCCTGCAGACAGCTTAGCTTGTTTAGTTTTCTTTCTGAGTCTACGAGCGGTCTTTTCAATCTCTGGATCGAACGGGATGAGATTTGGAGATTTCAATTTCCTGCTCATACACCAAAAACACTAAAACAAACGTGAGATGCTCCAAAGAACAGGTGTTCTTCAGAGTAGAGGTTAGTTTAATACTATAATTCAGACAAAATAAAATAAACCGTCTCCCCGGCAACGGCGCCAAAATTTGACAGGCTAAAGTCGTATCACCTAATCAAAAATAACCTAAGGTCCACTAACTAGTAGTCAGGGAAGTCAGGATCGAATCCACAGGGAGAAGTTATACTATCGTATCTGAACTCTAATATTACATAACAAATCAGATGAATGGTTGTGTTACTAAACTAAACAGATAGCAGAATTAAATATGAAGGTGTAAATATATTAAAAAGTACTAGAATCATGGATCACTATGCATACAATTCGGGAAATCAGGATAAATAATAACCACCTAGTAAGTCAACTGTCTAGGGCACATGTAATTTCTCTCGAACATTACCTCCCTCAAAGATCACCCAGCCGCTCTCGCATAGTCAAGGGTCACTTTGCCTAATAATTGAAAGCCTATACGGTATCTCTCCTCTCGAAGTAGATTCAGTATTGCAACAGTAGAAATATAAATCAGGCCTAACTTATAATCCTAGCATGAAGAATCAATCAAAGGAAACATTGAAATACAAGATAATCAAACTAATCTATCAATCCCTCATTGCATACATAGATCTCCACAATTCTAGATATAGAACTACTCACTCATAATCATGAAAACAATAACAAGAATCATATAAAAACTCATACTTTGAAACATGGCAAATAACTAAGAAAATAATATAATTAACAATGGAAGAAATAACAAAAGAAATAAAGAAGAAAGATTACCGAATTATATTGAACTATGAATAAGCAAAAGGTTTGATCTTGAATTGAAATCACAAAGCACTAAATTAAGGTTCTTGAAACACTCTCTAAGAAAAACTAATAATAAAAACTAGATAGGAGCTAATAATTCTGATTTTTCTATTTATACAAGCCCTAAAACAATAGAAGAAAATCTCGAAAGAAGGGCCCGTAATCATTAAAAAACCGCGTCTCGTCAGACGCCCGATCGGGCCAAAGTCGCCCGATGGCATCGGGCTCCAAAACGGATGAGAAAGGCCAAAAACGCCAGACGCCCGATCAGATCGGGCTGACCCGCTCGATGACATCGGGCGGCATGATAATATAATGCTAGGCAACAGCTGGAGGGGCGCCCGATGTCGGGCCAACTCGCCCGATCGGGCGAAACACCGAAATACGACAGGGCGTTGAACACCCGATCGGGCCCGCAGCAGAGCCATAAAAGTTGTCTCTTCGCCCGATCGGGCCGTGCCGCCCGATCCTGTCGTGCCGGTCAGCATAATCTTCGTTTCTTGTTCGTCCTTTGCTCAAAGTCCCGGAAAGCATCCTCGGGATCTAGAAATCAGCATCAACCTCTCTAATCTAGTGTGCAATCATATAAGTAGGTAATAGCTACCTAAAACCTACAATCAATACAAAACAGCAAACCACAACTAGATGGAGAGAGTTAGTACCAAATGGCTCCTAAGAGCACCATAACCACAACTTTTAGCACATAAATAGGGGAGAAAACTCTATATAAAACCATAATATCACGAGTAGGTCCTCACCTTGAACACCTTTCTTCAGCCATACCCATGCCTGGGTATCGGTTTGTTCTTCCTGGCCGGGAGGACACTATACTTAGTGCTCCTGCTGGCCACTTCGCTGTTTATCGTCTGGACTTAGATGCCGGACTGCGTTTTCCTTTGCACCCCTTCATCAGCTGCCTCCTTTATTACTACAACATAGGACTTAACCAACTTGCCCCAAATTCATGGCAAAACATCCTGACCTTCACAGCCGTCTGCGAATTTAAGGGCGTTGATCCGTCCATGGCTGCCTTCTCACAAATACACTACGTCTCCAAGGTTCCCAAAACTGTTGATGGGGTCTGGTTTAGCGTTTAAAACCGTCAAGGCTTCATGACGTCTTGGGACAAGACGTCCAAGATGCATGCTTGGAAAGCCGAGTTCCTGTTCATCCAAGCTCCTAACGAGGCGATGGCCAGACGATATCGCTACACTAGCCGGGCTGCTACCAACGCTGGACGAACAACGTCCTTCCTGGAGCTAGAAAACAGCTCGGCTGAGCAGTTGGTGGAATACTTCAGAATCTCGGAGTATTCTATCAACGACGTCTCCTTCAAGGGTCCGTCCAATTGGATCCCTTTCAAGGAGATGTTTTACAGTGACGATTTCTTGGTTGCGGCCGGTTTGCGGTGGGCCGAGGATTGAGGTATACCCTGCAATAATTTCTAAGTAAATGCCCTCGTCCTATTTTTAGGATCTTAACCATGTTTCCTTTTCTTATGCAGACTCGGCCAAGGCGAAACTCAGAAAATCTTGGAGAGGAGATATGAGTTCGTCCAGGTTCACAGACTCCCTCTGGAAGGAGTTCAGCAAAACTGGTGCTGAAAAAAGGACGGACACCCTGGTATGACATATTTTATTTTTTTTTACTGGACGAGTCTCTTCTTTGAAGAGCAAAGCGTCCTGAATTGACTCTGGACGGACTCCCTCTCCGTGGAGAAGAACGTCCAAAGTTAATTTTGGACGGTCTTCACTTTTGATGACCAGAACATCCTGAAGTGAATCTGGACGAGCTTCCTTTCTGTGGAGCAGAACGTCCAAAGTTGTCTCTGGACGTCTTCCTTTTTCGAAGGACAAAACGTCTTGGGATGACTTGGACGAGCTTCCTCTTTATGGAGCAGAACGTCAAAAGCTGTCTCTGGACGTCTTCCTTCTTCGAAGGATAGGACTCCCTGAGCTTATTTGGACGGTTCCCTCTTTCTTCCAAGCTTCTCTTTAGACTAATCATTTTTACTTATTTTTTCAGAAAAATTCCCCAACGTCCATGGCGTTGGCGGAGAAGGCGGCCTCCAAGAAAAGACCGGCCACCATGCCCCTCCTCCAAAGAAATCAAAGGGGTTCACAGCGAAGAAGAAGAAATCATCACGGCCTGCTCCCAAGGTCGTGATTAATATTCCTGCTGAGGACGACCCTCCCAAGGCCGAGGAAATGGCCTTGGTCACCTATACGGGCCTGTCGGCCCACTGGCCACTAAGCATCCGGACGCGGATGTTAATTTGGACGGAGCAGGGACCCAACCTGCCATGCCGGACGCGGCTGCGGACGGGTCTACCTATTCTGGGCCAGTTGCCAAACTGGTTTCCTAGATGCCGGAGGCATTTCGGACGGCCTCCCGATCCTCTAGTGAGTCTTACTACTCTAACATAGTTAGAACCTTGCGCGTTGGCGGGCGGCCAATGAGTCCCTCCAACCTACTGTCGTTATATCCGTCAGAAATACTGACGAGTCACCTTTTTCAGATAAGGGAAAGAGCATAGCTGAAGAAGCTCCAGCCGGTTCTCCAACTCTATCTGACGACGAGTCTTCGGCCGCTTTCTCGAAGATGAGCTCGGCTGACAGAGAGAAGATCAAGCTGGAGCTTTTCAAATGCTTCCCTGAACCTTACATCAAGGGTTTGAGGGGAGCCACATCAGGGCATGTTAGCTACATGTCTCAACTAGCTGCAGAGGTAACTTTTTCTTTGGACGTTTTGAATTCTTTACTTAGATGTATTTTCTCAATTTTGCATTCGTCCTAACATTTTCCGTCTTTCTTTTGACAGCTCTTTGCTCGCAGCTTTATTGCCGAATACTGGGCAAAGCAGCTGAGGAAAGAGAACAAAAAACTGGTTACTGATGTTACCAAAGCTGCCAACCTTGCCCAGTTCTCCATGGTCGAGCAGGAGTTACTGCACCAGCAGTCGAAGACGGCCTGGGAAAAGCGGTCAGCTGAGATGGAGGCCCAGATCAAAAACTATCTCCTCCGGCTGACCAGTCTTCTGGACGAGAGGGACACTCTCCAGAACGAGAGGAATGTGGCCTTGCTGGCCGCGGCGGAACTTAGAAGAGAGAACCGCTATCTCCGAGGGAAGGGCCATATGCTGAAGTTGGAACTTTCGGCTACCGAGGAGGCGGCCACGGAGGCTATGAACGAAGTGATCAATACTTCGAAAGCTTGGGTTGTGCAGGCCTTTGAAATGCTGGCTGAGGAGGACGACATCCCTAGATATGTTCGCCGGCTAGAATTTCAAGAGAGCCTGCACAAGACTAACATTAAAGGGAAAAACCCCCCGTCTTCCAGGAATCCTCTGAAGATGAAGAGGAAGACGAAGCTGAAGCTTAAGACGAAGAGAACAACACTCCTCCAGAGGCTTAACTTTTCCCATTCTCCCTCTCGGCCGCAGGCCTCTTGTACTTGTAGTTTTTTTTTTTTTACGTTTGCTTTAGATTAGTTTGTAATCTTTTCTTCAATTTATAAAAGAACTATCTTCTTCCATTTCCAATGCTTTATACTTTCATGCACTAGACGCCTTGTTTTAATCAAACATTTATGCCTAAGTACAAAAGCAATTCGTCCTAACACACTTTATCTGATCAACGACCCTTTTTGGCCGAATATATCAAGACGTTTTATCAGCTGCCTAAGTTAAAAACTTGTGAGTTTAAAAAACTGCTAAGTTAATAACTTGCTCGGCCTGAATTTTGGTTCTCATTCGTTAGTGGACAAAAGACTTGTTATTTTCATAAAATTAGGTCCCTATATGCCCCCTTCTTGGACGAGGAGGTCTTAGTGACCTATCTTTTTCAAGAAGGAACAAAGACCATAATTTATAATAACTTGGACGTTTTATGAAATGATTGTAACCGTCCATCTTTGTTAATTTCTGAAATAACTTGTTCCTTTACTAAGGTTGTTATTTCTAATTTGGCTTTTGGAAGGAAAGTAGGATCCTTTACTAAGGCGTCCTAATTCCACCGACCTGTTTAGGAGATGTTTAATTTTAAGTAAACAAACTGCCGGCCAATTTCATGTGCTTATCCATTTTAGGATGATAACATGTTGGCCGATCTCCTAATAGAAGGTGTTTTTACTCGCTGCTCTATTTTATTAGTTAGCTTGGACGAAGATATGCATTTTAACTTAAGCAAATAAATAAAACATAAAGACAGTCATAGGAGATAAGTAGAGCTGTATTATGCGAATTTTGCTTGACGAAGAGTCAAGGTACATGTATACATTTCTACTTCTTTCATTGCGAGGTACTAAGAAAAAATTATACTTTTCCAAGATATCTTAAACAAAGTATTTTTTCAAAGTATCAGAGTTCCACGTCCTAGGAATAGAACAATCGTCCATTCCTTCCAGACGAAAGGTACCATTCTGAACTTCCTCGACGATCTTGTAGGGGCCTTCCCAATTTGGAGTGAGCTTGCCTATCTTTGGCTCGGCCTATTGCTTCCATTTTCTCAGGACGAGGTCTCCTTTTTCAGTGGCCGCCTAGCCACTCTTTTGTTAAATCTCTAGCCATTCTTAGCTTGTAGAGTTGCATCCTCAGCAGCGCATTGCCCTGACTTCAGGAACTAGATCCAAGGCCGTCCGAAGAGCGCCCAATTGGCATCTTCTGAGTACATCATCACTCTCAGAGTTGGCTCCTCAACTTCAATGGGGAGGACGGCTTCTGAGCCATGTACCAGCATAATTGGAGTTTCTCTAGTGGAGTTTTTGGCCGTTGTTCTTATTGACCACAAGACCAACTGTAATTTTTCGACCCATAATCCCCTTGCATTGTCTAACTTCTTTTTGATTCCGGCTGACAAGATCTTATTAAAAGCTTCGACCTTCCCATTAGCTTGTGGATGAGCCACTGCGCAAAGTGAGCCTTGATTCCTTGATCGGCCAGCCATTGACGAAGCTTGGGTGTTTCAAATTGTGGTCCATTGTCAAAGACAATGGACTGGGGCATACCAAACCTTGTGATAGGTTCTTCCAGATGAACCCTTTGACGTCGTTGGTGGTAATGCCTCTCAGTGCTTCAGCCTCCACACATTTTGTAAAGTAGTCGACGCTACTATTACAAACTTCTTCTGGCCGGCAGCAATAGGAAAAGGGCCAAGAATGTCCATTCCCCATTTAGCAAAGGGTAGAGGAAAAAGGATTGGAGTTAAGTAATTGGACGGCTTCTGATAGATGTTGCCATGCTTTTGAACTATACATTTCTTCGCGTAAAGCAAGGCGTCCTCCTTCAAGGTCGGCCAAAAATAGCCAGTCCTTAGAGCTTTTTCTCCTAACGCCCTCCCTCCAATGTGGGAAGCACAGGCTCCTTCATGCAACTCTTTCAAAACGTCCAATCCATCCTTCCTACTGATGCACTTGAGAAGAGGCCGGTTGAAGGATTTTTTGTACAGAGTTTCATTCCACAACTCGAACCACTTGTCCCTGCCTTCACATACTAAGCTTCTAAAGGATCAAGGGGAACCGCCTGTCTTCTTGTATTCAATAATGGGGCTCATCCACTTATCTTCTCGGCTGAGAAACAGAACTTCTTTGGCATCAATTCTCTTGGCCACCTTGACCTCCCAGAACACTGTTCTAGGTACATCCCCCTCAGCCGAACTGGCTAGCTTGGACGGAGCATCAGCCTGATGGTTTTTAGATCTTGGCACTTGATCTAGGACGAATCGTTTCAAAGACTTGATCTCCTCTTTTATGAGGTTCATATACTTACTCATAGACGCCTCCTTGCATTTGAAATCTCCATTCACTTGGCTGACTACCAGCAGAGGATCAGTTTTAGCTTCCATTTCTAGGGCTCCACCCGCTTTGCACATTCTAATGCCGGCTAAGAGAGCTTCATACTCTGCTTCGTTGTTTGAAGCCAGGAATTGGAACTTCATTGCATACTCAAACTTGTCCCCTTCTAGCGATTGGAAAATGATCCCGGCTCCACATCCATTAGCAGTGGATGATCCGTCCACCATTAGAGTCCAATGCCTCTTTCCCTCTGCTGGGTCCTTGACGTTTTCCACTGTTGGCCGATGAGCTCTACAATAAAGTCCGCTAGAGCTTGCCCCTTAATTGCTTTTCGGGGATCGAACGTCAGATCAAACATATTAAGCTCAACAGACCATTTTAACATTCGGCCGGATGCGTCCATCTTATGCAATACTTGCCTTAACGGCTGGTCTGTGTAGACAAGAATACTGTGAGCTAGAAAGTAAGGCCTTAACTTCCGGCTGGCCATTAGCAGCGCCAGGCCGAACTTCTCAATTGACGAATACCTGCCTTCTGCATCCTTTAGCACATGGCTTACAAAATAGACGGGTATTTGTACTGAATCTCTCTCAGCTAGGAGAACAGCACTTACCGCGAATGGGGACATGGCCAGGTAAACGTACAACTTCTCTCCTTCGGCCGGGCTGATTAGCCTAGGTAATTCCGATATGGTCTTTAACTTGCTGAAGTGCTTTTCAGCTTCCTCCGTCCATTCAAACTTTGCATTCTTTTTTATAGTCGCAAAGAAGTGATGACACTTATCTCCTGATTTTGAAAGAAACCGTCCAAGAGCAGCCAGACATCCCGTCAGACGCTGAACTTCCTTGACCTTGGACGGCGAGGTCATATCAGAATTGCTTGAATTTTGTCAGGGTTGGCCTCAAAACCTCGTGATCGACCAAAAACCCTAAAAACTTCCCAGCCACTACGCCAAATACGCATTTCTGAGGATTGAGCTTTAACTTGTACTTTCTCAAAGTGATGAAGGTTTCTCTTAAATCTTCCAAATCGTCCTTTTCTTCTCTGCTTTTGACGATCATATCGTCAATATAAACCTCCATATTTTTCCCAAGCTGCGGCTGAAAAACAGTGTTGATGAGCCTTTGAAAGGTGGTCGGCGCATTCCTCAAGCCGAAGGGCATCCGAAGCCAGCCATATAACCCCTTTTCAGTAATGAAAAAGGTCTTATCCTGATCATCCGGCCACATAGGAATTTGGTGGAAACCTGAGTAGGCGTCCATGAAACTAAGCAGTGCATGCCCTGCTGTAGAATCAACCAGCCGGTCAATCTTGGGCAGTGGAAAGCTGTCTTTAGGCCAGCCTTGTTCAAATCCGTGTAATCAACACACATCCTCCAAGTACCATTCGGCTTGGGAACCATTACCACATTTGCCACCAATCTGGATAATAGGTTTCACGGATAACTTGGATTTGAGTAGCTTCTGGACATCTTGGTCAACGGCCTGATTCCTGGCCGGCCTTAGGTGCCTCTTGTTTTGTCGGACTGGCTTCTGCCCCGGCTCAATGTTCAGCTTATGCACGACAACTTCAGGATCTATCCCCGGCATTTCTTCCACAGTATAGGCGAAAACATCTTCAAACTCTTTCAGCAACGCAACCAAGGCGTCCTTGACTTCAAAATTCAGAACGGATCCAATCTTCAATGTCCTCTCCGGAGGCTCTGATCTTAAACAGATTTCTACTGGACTTTCTACTGGCTCTGGACGTTCTAGTCCCAAGCTCACAATCGCCATTACTTCATAAGATGAATTCTTCTCTCTTTAATAGCCAAACACCTCCTTTTCTTGCTGGGTAAGAGCATTGACGGCTTGCCCTCTTGAAGAGGCTTTGCCTGTGCTTTCTCTACCTCATGCTTCAACTCAGTTATATGGCCTTTCACTTTTTCGGCCGGCTCTTCTTCTATGGCCTTTGGCCGTTCTGATTTCTCCTTCCATGATGATGGTCTCAATGTATTAAGAT
Organism: Beta vulgaris subsp. vulgaris; assembly: GCF_026745355.1. Lineage (NCBI taxonomy): Eukaryota > Viridiplantae > Streptophyta > Magnoliopsida > Caryophyllales > Amaranthaceae > Beta > Beta vulgaris. Next base: position 27,837,285 of record NC_079208.1, read on the forward strand.
AGCATTCTCTTGCTGCTTGCTGGTCTCCATACAAAGACCCAATTTTCCCATTATTACACTCAAATTTCATGAGCATCAAGTGAGTAACAATGACAGCTTTGATCTGATTTAGAGTAGGTCGTCCGAGGATGACGTTGTATGCCGTCAGGTCTCGTACTACCAAACTTCACAAAAAGCGTTTCGCAGCTTCTTTTCTCCAACTTACGGGTAGGGTAACCGTCCCCATAGGATGAATTACACACCCCACCAAACCAATGATCGGATGATTTACGGAACCAATTCTTTTTCTATCAAACCTTAATCTTGAAAACAATCCGCGCTATGATGTCGGTGGAACTTCCTGTGCAATCAGGATCCGTCGCACCCTTAGATTAGCAATCTTCATTTCCACACCAGCGGGTCGTCATGAGGGGTTCTTATCTTTCCCCGATCTTGCTCACTGACCACTATCTTGGGGAAAGGATCAGCCTCCGCCTGATTGGTGAGCATCACCTGGCTGAGTTCCCTCAGATAGTTTTTATGGCCGCGAGTTGTTGGACCTCCAGCCGCGAATCCCCCAGAGATTACCATTACAACATCTTCATCAGTACTTTCGTCATCTTTCCTTCTTCCTTGACGATTATCTTTTTTCTGGAATTTCCTTCCGGACGAAGGTAGGTAAGAGTTCATTTTTCCCTTTCGGGCCAAATCCTCCAATGCTCTCTTAAGATGCTTGCACTCTTCGTCTCATGACCACAATCCTTGTGGAAATGACAGTACTTACTTTTCTCCCTATTTCTGTACGGTGTTTTCATCTCTGCCGGCGCCTTCAATTCATGCTGATCTTTAATTTCCATGAGGATGGAATACTGATCTTTGTTGAACTCTATGGGCTCAACTGAGTCTGTCGGCTCAGACCTTCTGCTCCTCTTGGACGAGGTGGTCATTGAAGTCATCGCCCATGTTTCAGCTTTCTTAGGGAGACTCTTTTTTGGCTGAACTGCCTCTTCAGCTTTCTTCACCTCTGGCTGTTTGGCTTCTGCACAAACTTCTGTGGCATGGATGAATGCTTGGGCTTCCTTCAGAGCCTCTGTTAAGGTTGTTATCTTCTTCTTCACTAAATCAAACTTAAAGCTGCCAGGTCTCAGACCTTGGATGAAGGCGTCAAACGCCATTCCAGCATTCAGATCCTGGATCTGCAATGCTTCTAAATTGAACCGCTTCACATAACTCCTTAAGGCTTCCTTAGGCCCTTGAACTACATTCCCTAAATGCATGCTTGTCTTGTGTTCTTGACGGTTTGCAACAAAATGGCTAGTGAACAAGATACTAAGCTCAGTGAAGTTATTCACTGAGTTAGGAGGTAATTGTTGAACCACTTCTGTGCCACTCCCTTCAATGTGGCTGGAAATTCTTACACCATGTAGCGTCGTCAACTCCTGAACTACATCTGGTGCTTATAAGCTGACAAATGATCATCTGGATCGGTTGTACCATCAAAAGGCTCGATCGTCAGGAGTTTAACCATTGGGAAAGGAGGAGACTCCATGATTCTGACCGAAAAGGGAGTCGGCCAATTAATCTGGAGTGCCCCAGCCTGACCCTCAATGGGTATGAACTCCCTGCGGTATTCCTTCAATACTGGGTTCGAAGAGGTGTTAGCTAAGGCCTGACGCCTATACACCATTGGCTGCAAAACTGTCTTCTCTTGCCTTGGCTGAATAGCCGAAGGTCCATGACTTCTTCCTGGCTATTTTAGATGGAACTCTCAATGACGGATCCTTCATGTAAGGAGTAGAACCAGAGGCTGAACGCTGAAGAGCAGCAGCCCTCTTGGCCTCCAGGTACTCTCTAGCATCCGTCTCCATCTTGTGACCAGTGGGAGGGATATTATCTCCTGGACGGACTACCAGCTTCCATTCCATCTTCCTCCTTGACTCACTAACAGCTGGCTGCTTTCCCTTTAGAAGGTGGTCTGGACAACTCTGACCGTGGTGGCCGGCTGGTCCCTGGACGACCTTCTCGAGACCTTCCTTTGAGCGGCTTAGCAACCTCCCCTCCTGGACTTATCTGAAAGAATAACATATTGTTCTTAATCTGCTCCTCCATAACAACGGCCATTCTGGTCTGGAAGTCGTTCAAAACAGTAGTTCCAGTGACCGCTGTCACGGATGATCAAGGTTTTCCTGGATGACAGGGGTCACAGTCCTTCCCTCAAGATGAACGGCAGCATGGTGCCTGTCCCGTCCATGGGGTGGTCTCTCGTCATCCATAGTATCCTCTACTTGAATTCTGAAACTTCTATTCCTTGCCACGTTTGATGAGTGACAATCCGTCATTGTTGCATCTCCCCACAGACGGTGCCAAATGTTCGTATGTAAAACTGGTAAATAAATACAACAACTCCCAACTTCAGGTTCTTAATTTGGAGACTTGTGCAATAATGATTGGGCTCGGATCCCGGTACAGAACTCTGAGCAGCAACCTGCAAAAAAGGGACCACCCTGGAGGTTTGGGTGGTATTCCCCCCTCCGATGCTTAAGTCAGATATCAGGGTTATGAAGGAACTTTTAGAGAGAGAAAGTAGACAGAGAGAGAATTTATGGCAGAATAACAGTACTATGCTCTGAAAAACGTACCTTTCCCCTGATTTCAAGGACTATTTATACTGTTTGAAAAGACTGTTGTGCCTTGATGTCACCCTAATTTAGGAGCATCTGATTGGCTAAGCAAAAATATCATGACACGTGGCAAGTGCTGATTGGTGAATATAATTTACTCTATTGCTGAATCAGGCTTTACCTGTATTGGGCCTAAGTACAATATTAGGGCCACAAGGGAATTCTTCAGTACACCTTACCTTTTCTTTCAGAAAAGTGTACTTTAGCCCAAATAACCTGCAGACCTATGTACTTTCTTTCCATGAGCGAATGCCATATGTATGGCTGGGATGGTGCCACGTGTCATCATCGTAGCCACTGATTTTCTGGCTACAACACTAATGTATTCTAATCTTCATTCCATGCTTGATTCTTCATCACTCGACCATCTTTACTTCGACCTTTGATTAATTCTCCGTTTTAATCTTCAATCAAGTATTCTCTTTGCTCGAGAATGAATTACCTAGCAACAACATAAATAAAATATACTATGTCTTTTGTGGTTAAGTCATCTTCAAAACTCAAGGGTCAACAATTTCCCCTTTTTTGAAGAAGGCATATAATATAATAATATGTAATGCACATAAGTCAATTATTGTAGACTCATTATTTTATTTTTGTAAAGAAACATGAGAACATAAACCATGACAAAAAAAAATTACTCTGATTGCGTTTCTCTTTCCCCCTTTGGCATCTTCAAAAACATTAGTCCACGATTTCAAAAAGATGAAATTAGCTACTAAAACACATCACACCACCAAACTTGTGAGATACAATTTGGTTAGTATAAGTAAATAAAACATTCAACTCTCAAAATCGCAATCCAATAATATTAGCCATTCAAGAGACGCACACATGCAACAAGATTAAACATAGAATTATCAAATTAACATAGTTCCATTGTAGCATGCATGCTTAAGAAAGAAAGATAGAAAAGACAAAGAGTAAAAAGTTCATGTTCCCACAAAAACTAAACTAAGAAGAGTTTAAGGTTTAGGAGAGGAAGGTTGCTCGATAACTTCTTGCACCACATCATTTAGCTTAGCCATCACCTCCTTATAATTTTCGGCCATGGTGTGATCAATCTTGAGCACATCATCCTCCAACTTCATCAATCTAGAGTTCATCATTTGGAGAGATGTAGACATTTCACCAAGTCGTTCCACGATCACTTGTTGACCTTCCAAAGCCTTGTCAACTTTGTTCATCACACCTTGCACTAACCCATTCAAATCCTTGGCTTCAGTTGCAAACTCCATCATAACTTCCGAACAGCGTTTGGGAACAACGAATGGAAACAACGAAATTTTGCTACTTTGGAACACAATTAATCTTTTAATCCTTTGTCATCACTTAAGGCATAGAATTGTCTTATGAACAATAAGGGGAATATTCTTAGACATTGGAGAACAGTTTTCAGACATTTTTACTCATACATATGAAATAATCATATAAAGATTGTGATGCATTTAAGCAAATAAAAACATCAAATATGCTCATCCATACATAATGACAAAGAATCAAAACAAAGGGGAAAAGATTATAGCAATCATTTCAACTTGATCAAGCCAAGTTCAAGTCTCAATTTTTCAAACCTATCTCTATTTAAGGGCTTAGTCAAAATATCAGCAATTTGACGCTCAGTTTCACAAAATTCCATTTTAATAAGACCCTTCTCAACATTATCCTTTAGAAAATGATGCCTAATCTGGATATGTTTGACTCTTGAATGATGCACGGGATCTTTAGAAATACTAATAGCACTAGTATTATCATAATAGATGGGAACACATTCAAAGTAAATTCCGTAGTCACGTAGTTGTTGTTTTATCCATAGCATTTGGGAACAACATGCTGCTGCTGCAACATATTCAGCCTCAGCTGTAGATAAAGCAACTGTGTTTTGCTTCTTGGTGCTCCAAGAAACTAAACTATGCCTAAGGAACTGAACCATACCTGATGTACTCTTTTTATTGACCAGATCTCCTGCATAGTCAGCATCCGCAAATCCTTTTAGTTCAAATGTATCACTTCTTGAATAGAATAGGCTTAAATCGTCTGTTCCCTTTAGGTATCTCAGGATTCTCTTCACTGCTGTGAGATGAGATTCCTTTGGATTGGCTTGAAACCTCGAAACTTAGTTTGGTCCAAACTTGTTCCTATAGAACATTCATCCAATCTGGTTGAAGTTCCCATAGGTGTATGATTCACTTTGGATGCCTCCAAACCATACTTTTCCAGCAGTTCCTTTATGTACTTTTGTTGATGGATGTAGATTCCTTCTTTTGTTTGCTTGATTTGCAACCCCAAGAAGAAGTTGAGTTCAACCATCATGCTCATTTCGAATTCTTTACTCACGAGATTAGCAAAGTCCTTGCACAAAAATTCATTAGTAGCTCCAAATATAATATCATCAACATATATTTGAACACTAATAAATGTTTTCCTTTTGATTTTAGAAACAAGGTTCGATCCAATTTTCCTCTTTTAAACTCATTTTCAAGAAAGAACTTAGAAAAGTCTTTCATACCATGCTCTAGGAGCTTGCTTTAACCCATATAGAGCCTTGTCAAGCTTGGAGACATGATTAGGCAATTCTTTATTTTCAAAACATGGAGGTTGTTCCACGAAAACCTCTTCATTTAGATAACCATTTAAAAAAGCACATTTCACATCCATTTGATACAATTTAAAACCCATTTGATACAATTTAAAACCCATGAAAGCAGCAAAAGCAACAAAAATTCTAATTGCTTCCAATCTTGCAACAGGTGCAAAAGTTTCTTCATAATCTATACCTTCCTGTTGATTGTATCCTTTTACAACTAACCGAGCCTTGTTCCTCACTATGGTTCCGAACTCATCCAACTTGTTTCTAAACACCCATTTTAAACCAATAACCTTATTGTGTTTAGGTTTAGGTTCAAGGTGCCAAACTTTGTTTCTTTCAAATTGATGAAGTTCATCTTGCATAGCTACAATCCAATCAGCATCAGTGAGAGCTTCTTCATGGTTCATGGGTTCCATCACAGAAAGAAAAGCATGAAAAGCACAAAAATTTCTAATTTGAGATATCGTTTGAGTTCCCTTGTTAAAATCACTGATTATGAGTTCCACTGGATGGGAACGATGAGTTTTCCAAGGCTTTGGTTGGAAATCCTGGATGGAAACTTGATTTCTTCGATTATCTTCACTTCTCTGTTCTTGGGAACCAGGTTCAACAATAGTGGATTCATTCACTTGTGTTTGCTCACCTAGTACTGCTTCTTCTTCATAAGGAACAGGAACATGATGTTGTTCCTTAGTCTTTGTTCCGATGACTTCTTCTTCTTCCAAAGTCTCATCAATAAGACTTTGATCTTTTACTAGACCAATCTTGAAGTCGTCAACAACCAACTTTACCCATGGCAACTATGTTACCTTTCTTGTTGTCACCAAAAGTCACACTTCCACCATCATAGGATGAGAGTGAGAGAAATCTTGATTTATCTCCAGTCATATGCTTAAAACAACCACTGTTTAGGTACCATGTGTTGTTCTCCCTCACTCCAACCTGCAAGAAAACTAATTTTTAGAGTTAGGAACCCAATCTTTCTTGGGTTCCTTTCCTTCAGGAACAATAGATTTCTTTTTCCAAGTTACTCTACTTGTTTCCAAGTTCTCATTAATGCGACCAAGTCTGATAGGATAAGAGTTCCTATAGTGACCAGTGTTCCCACAAAACATACAAACTTTATCACTTGGTAAATCAACTCTCTTTTTAGGTTTTTCAAATTTCTTTTTGTGATTAAAACCAAGACCTTCCGTTCATTTTGTTTGAGGGTTCTTAATCCAATTTGGTATAGGTAGGATTTTCTTTTCATTCCTCATTAGGTGCAGTTCCCCTACAAGTTCATTGTTTTCTATTTCCAAAAACGAGACATGATTTTTCAATTCGTTTATTTCAGATTTGAAACTTTGCAAGGGAACTGACTTAATGTCAAAGGAACTCACTTCAGGAACAAACTCTTTTAATTGTGACAATTCAAGGCTTAACAAGTAGTTCTCATTTTTAAGATTTTCGAAATCCTCTTTTAATTTTAGATTTTTGTCAAACAACTCGAAAAATCTTTTCTCAATATCTATGCGAATACTTTTAAGCCAAGAGGTATGTTCCTTCGCAACAGTTAAAGCATGTTGACATTGTTTTAGTTTAATGGACTCATCTTTGCAATCATTTACAGCATCAACAATAAACTCAAATAACTTTTCTTTACTTAAAGAATTAAGACGAGTTTTTATAGTGTCTAGACTTGCCTCAAGAGATTCAATCTCTTCATCAAATTCAGAATTGTCAAGAGCCATGAGACAGAAGTTTGTAGTCTCCTCATTTGGTTGAGGATCATCTTCTTCTTTAGAGTCTGAGTCTCCCCATGCAGCAACCATAGCTTTCTTCATATCAGATCGAGTATAGGAACTTTTGTATTCCTTGTTCCTATCTTTGCTTCGTTCCCTTCCTTTGCCTTTGTCTTGTTCCCATTGGGGACATTCTTTGATGAAGTGTTCGGAACTGCCACACTTATGACAAACAAGTTTGTTAGAATATTTCTTATTCTTACCTTTGTAGTCTCCATTCTTCATGATTCTAAACATTCTTTTGAATTTTCGGACCATGAGAGCGAATTCTCCATTCTTGCTTGGACATATCTCCATTCTCATTGTCCATTTGCATCTCGTGAGTCATAAGGGAACCAGCAAGTTGTTCCAGATTGAACTTTGTAAAGTCCTTAGTTTCTTGTAAGGCAGTAACCTTAGCTATCCATCGATCCCTAGGATGGCTCCTTATGACCTTTCTTACCTTTTCCTCAGAAGTAACCACTTTTCCAAGAGATGTTAGCTCATTAATAATATTAGTAAAGCGTGTAAACATGTCTTGGATAGATCCTTTTGATTTCATTTGAAAGAGTTCATATTGATTCATCAAAAGATCTATTTTTGATCTCTCAACTTCACTCGTACCTTCATGAGTGACTTCAAGAAGATCCCAAATTTGTTTTGCGGTTTTGCATCCCATGACACGATTGTGTTCATGAGGTCCAAGACCACAATGAAGTAGTTTTATAGCAAGAGCATTAATTTCTATTTTTTCAAAATCTCCTTTATAAAAATCAGACATAGATTTTGGAATTACCTCATTCTTGTCATTAGTGGTAGTGACTTCAAAATCACCTACCTGTATGACTCTCCATTCCTGGTAATTGTCGGCTTTGATGAAGATCTCTATTCTGTTCTTCCAGTAGGTGTAGAACTTACCATTGAACATTGGTGGCCTCTGCATAGAGTACCCTTCTTCCAGTTTCTCTCTAGTATTCATATTTTTCAAGATCTTGAACTCAATAGGGTTTCCTGATTTTTAGAGTTCCCGCTCTGATACCAATTGTTGTATAATATGAGCTTATAAGAGGGGGGTTGAATTATAGTGAGAGAATAAGCTATAATTTTTGCGGAATTAAAAGTAAACTTGGGAGGGAACACGAGAGATTTAGCGCGGAAAAACTTCCTAGGCCTAGTAGGAAGAAACAACCTCGACCACAAGGGATTTTAATTTAACACAACTTTCCACTATAATAGGCCAAAACAACTCTTATTACAACCTATTACTTTTCTCTCGATTCTCAACTTAAGTCACTCAACTCAAGTTCCCAACGACAGTTCCCACAACTGACGTTCCTCTCAAACTTCACTAGAAGTTCCTTTCTCTTTCTCTTTCTCTTGCTTCACTCAAAGCTTCTCACACTTACAAGAGTTCACTCAAACCTTTTTTCTCAAAAATACACTTTGCAAAACAATGGAAGAGTAATAAACTCGATTAATGTAAGTATGAATTCTCTTAAGGAAAAGGCACTGACTCTTTTAGACAACTAAGACAAATTAGCTAAGTCAGACACACGTTGGTGAGACTATATAAGTCAGACACAAATTGTTCTAAGGTTTTAGGCGCCTATCTATAAACAATTAAGACAAGACAATTTAATCACTAATTAATCCATGATCCCATGATCTCCATGACTTTAATTAATTAAACAATTTAAATTAAATATTTCTTGTTAAGTAATTAACCCACTAATCCACTACTTAACTAAATAAGAGAAGCAGTAACATATTACGTGGTTTTACAAACTTGAGGAATAATTAAACTTATTTAAATTAATTAATACTTGGAAGATAATTAACTAAGCCACTAAATCCACTAACTACAAAAACGTGTAGCAGTAGCTTTAGGCGTGTAATGTCATTTCTAGGAAGTAAATAAAATATATACTTTAGCTAGATTTTAGGAAAATATCTTTTAAAAATAACTTTAATAAAAACAAAAATCAGTTTTATATTTTAAAACGAAATCTTTTAATACCGGAAAGATATTTTATTTTGAAAACAAAATCTTTTAAATAAAATATAAAAGATAACGGTTAGATATTTTTCTAAATAAAATTCGAAAATCATTTTAAAATCTTTTCCTAACAACCTAAAAACAAATTCCCTAAAATAGTGGATCATAATTAAAACAACCCTAAAAACTCTAACTAACATATTAGGCGCACACTTAGAGTTAGGCGCACAACTTTAGAGTCACTTAGGAGTTCCTAATCCAGTTTTAAGTCGTGTTCCCTAACCTTGTTCCTAACAGTGCCAGGTTTGTTCCTGTCATGGGAACAGAACCAAGTTCCTTTGAGAATTCACCACGAACTTAATTGAGCTTTCACTCAACCTTAACGTAAAGATAATAAATACACCCTAATGTATTTTAATCTTCATTCCATGCTTGATTCTTCATCACTCGACCATCTTTACTTCGACCTTTGATTAATTCTCCGTTTTAATCTTCAATCAAGTATTCTATTTGCTCGAGAATGAATTACCTAGCAACAACATAAATATAATATACTATGTCTTTTGTGGTTAAGTCATCTTCAAAACTCAAGGGTCAACAATTTCAATCACGCAGAAAATACTTCATTCTCCATACTTCCTTCCATTAAAAAACCTCATTCAAGAGAGAGAAAAAAAGCGAATGTTAAAATTAGAAAAGTAATTAGTAAGTAAGAAGTTCATCAAAGAAAAATACAAAAAAATGGGTTTTAGTTGGTAATAAAGTGAATTTAGAAACTCACTTAGAAATTAAGAAAAAAAAAAAGTAGAAGACTTTGCAAAGAAAGTGCATCATTGACTTAGCAAAGTAAAATTATGTTCTTGTTATTTTTTTAATTATGTTCCCAACCTTAAATTACCCCATCTAGAATAGTCAACTCTAATGGGAAAACTCTTAGAATTATGTATTTATGTGATTTTTCTTAACCAAGTGTTGTTGATCATCAACATTATTTTTCATAAATTATTTAAGTAGAATTATACTCTGTACTTAAACATTTCCACGAAAAAGAAAAAGTGATGTTGTAATTATAGTGAGTTTCAATATCGTACTTAATCTCATTTTAGTCAGTATTATGCAAATATTTTATAGAATGTAATATCTTTCCTATGTAGATCAAGATGTTTTAGAAATTGGGATTTGGAATTTCTAAAAAAGGAATTTTTTACACATAATTAAAATTTATACAAAATTGTTGTGAAAAAAACAGGTTTTTGTCTAGTATGATATAAGCTTGTTCTTTGAATAAAGTTCAAACTAAACTCATATAGCCAAAACTATAAAAAAAAATTGAAACATTAAAGTACACATCATTTGCTTTGCAACAACATGAAAATTGCATTCATATGAATTTTGTACAATTTAATCTCGTTTTACAAAAGCATTTATGCAAATCACCAAAATTCTAAAACATTAATTGCTTCTTTAGTTAAGGAAATAAAATAAATCAAAGGTCTTAAAGATGTTTAATTCAAGTTAAAATTTTCCTTATCTTCCTTTAATGTGTCTAAAATGTTGATACCAAAATTCACTTCAAGCTAAGCTCATTAAATTACATTTCAAAGAACAAATTGGATAAAGGTTATTTTTTGACCGGTTTTAGTATACGTGTTTGATGTGTATATGTGCAAATTATGTGTTTTTCTTTCTTTTGAATAGCCAAGATTACATGAAATGGAAAATAACGTATTTAATAGGAACCCCTTATGTAGAACGCAAGAGGAGGCGAGTTCCAGACGTTCGCCCTCTCTTAACCTAAACCCCAAACCTATCTCATGGTATGAAAGACCGGTTTTTGAAAACGCATATATATGAACTCATCATTGTTTTATATGACATTTCTTAAAATTGATTTTAAAATGATTTTATTAAATAAATTCGTCCCTGTGCAGAGACTTTTGTGGGATTCAGAACCTTAATTAAAATAGTAAAAAATCGAGTACCACATACTCTTTCGTTCTAACATATGTTGGTGTTCAACTAAAGTTTGTGGACTAATTAGAGCAGCAACACTTGGGGATCTCATAACTTCAAAGTTTGCATAAAAAGAGAAATCACGCGACAAAGGTTGTACTAATCCTTATTGATTGATTCATGTGTTTGTTATGTATATGATCCTATGATAGTCGTTAGAAAGTAGTTTCTTGCAATTCCGCTATACATATATCTATAGGTTCGTAGAAAAAGAACTATTCACCAATAAGCATATGACATGAAGTCAAGAACCAAGGTTCATAAAGTCTTGCACTCCTATAACAAAGTCTCGATATAATTATCATATAACTAGAAGTCTATAGTGCCAACTTAGCCAAAGATAAGGTTCCTGTTAGTTCCAAATCAACTCCAAGCCTGGCAATGCCTGAGGAAAGAGCTAAGACCTACAAAGAGGTCGCTAAAAAATTCATGTTGCAAACTAGGGCAATAGAGAGGTTAAAGGCTTTAAGAGGTGGGATGTGCTCATCATGTGCAGACAAATGAACTTTTGAAATGGTTAGAACACATATCATCCAAAATGATCATGCTTATGTACTTGATTATCAGAGCCCATTCCAGAAATGGTCCAGAAGTCAAGGACCAAGGAAAAACAATGGCCCTGGGTCATACCCTTCCTCAAAAGGAAAGGAAAGGGATCCAAGCCAAACTCATGTACCTAAAATTCTCAAAAGAAAGGAAGATCATGGGAATCAAGGAGATGTAGGGCTTACGTCAGTGGTGAGGGTAGCACCACTACAAGATGTTCAAAACCTACACAAAAGTAGGTCATCAAGAATGAAAGAGTTAAGCATCAATACTGCTGTAGCTAGGGCTCAAAACGTGCAGGAGTCCCTTATAGAAAACATCATAATTGATGAGGAAGCTCTACAAGCTGGTTTTACAAGGTTGTTGCTTCCAAAAGAAAAACAGCCTGATTCATCATCTATAAAGATGGATGACCAGCAAAACAAGGAAATGATTATCTTATGAAATAGACTATAGGGAATGGTGCTAATGAAGACTATGATTAAAAGTTTGGATTCGAAGATCTGAATTTATTGGTGTTAGACAGTTACCTATTGCTAAATGGAGACCCATTGATGACTAAATCTTAGACATAAATTGGTGAGAGTCAGAACATGTAATGTAACATAGTCATGCTACCAACAGAGTTCAAGAAGTCAGAGGACAAACCATGGTTCCAGACCACTACTACATCATGGGCAGACGAGGTTGACAAGGAAGAGAGGGCAGGTAAATTCAAAATTACTTCTTCTCGAAATTTGTCTTCTTATCTGAATGCACCTCAGAAAAAAGTGTCGAGTAAAACATCCTTAAAACCTAATCTAGAGAAGCTAATTATAGACAATATATTTAGATCAGTTGATGTTGATAATAAGCATACTGAAGCTTTAATCCTAAATGTGGATTTTGAGGGAGTTTATTTTAAAGTACTGGAGCTACTGTTAATATTATGCCACTTTCTGTATTTAAGAAATTAGGAAAACTAGAAAAAAATTGCATAATATACAAATCAACATAACTGGTTTTCCGGTCTATCAGAAAAAGTGGAAGGAATGACTATTCTAAAGATAAAGGTAGGAACTAAAACTACTTTTACTGGTTTCTTCATAGTAGAAAGTGGTACTAATTATAATGCCATACTATAAAGATATTGATTACATCATAATTATGTTATTCCATCATCACTCCATCAGGTTTTATCTTATGGAATTGTGACACTTATGAAATGGTACAAGCAGATGAGGAAGTTTGCCTACTCACATCTCCTGATTCTGTTTTTATCAGGAACTCTCTAAAGTCAGTTCCCACTATTAAAATTGAGGTTGCTCTACAACTTGAGTCACAAACTCACCAAGAGATAGAAGACTCAAGTGCAATTCTCATTGAACAAATCGAGGATGCCCAGAAGTTGAAGACATTCAATCAATATATGAATATGTTCGACAGGCGTCAAACTATGATCAATCACTAGCTCTAGTTAGTTTATAGACTTAGACTATATTTTTCTAAGTTTATCATGTCTGTAGACCAAGAAGAATATTGTAATGAGTTTACCCATATTGATTATCAAGTTATGAAAGATTTAGTTTTCAGAGGATACGAAGAGAATTTTCTTATAAACTCTAATACATGTTGCTCAATCTTACATGAATCTGAATCTCTAGAAGAAGATGATGAGAAAGTATGGGCTAAATGTGAAGATATTAAACAGGAAGTTCATGACCCACTAGAAGAAATAAATTTAGGGGATGATGAAAATCCACGTTTTACTTACATAAGTAAGCTTCTCACTAATCAAGAAAAGCATGAAATAATTGAAATTCTAAAAGAATTTAAGGATTATTTTGCTTGGGAGCATCATGAAATGCCTGGTATTGATAAGAAAATTGTAGAACATAAACTACCTATCAAAGAGAGATATAAGTTTGTGGCACAGAGTCCTAGAAGACCAGCGCCTGAACTAACGGAACCTATATACGAGGAGATAACCAAACTTCTTAAGGCAAAGTTCATAAGGCCTTGCCAATATGCTAATTGGATTTCTAATATAATCCCAGTACTTAAGATAAATGACAAGATAAGAATCTGCATTGACTTTAGGGATTTAAATAAAGCAACACCTAAAGATCAATACCACATGCATGTAGTTGATCTTCTAATAGATGCAGCACCCGGATATGAATATATCTTCTATGGATGGATACGCAAGATACCACCAGTTAAGAATTGCACAAGAGGATTGTAATAAAACAGCCTTTAAATGTCCAAAATCATTAGGCTTGTTTGAATACGTGGCCATGCCATTTGGTTTAAAAATGTTGGTGCTACATACCAACGAGCAATGGACGCAATCTTTATGGACATGATTGGTAAGATCATGGAAGTCTATGTGGATGACATACTCAAAAAAATGAAATGATTTTCTCAGACATAAAGAGCATTTGATTAAGTCATTTACTAGAATGATAGCATACAACCTAAAACTGAATCCACTCTAATGTGCATTCGGAGTTAAGGCCAATAACTTTTAGGATTTCTCATCCATAAAAATGGAATTGAGATTGAAAAAAACAAGGCAAAGTCAATATTGGTAGCTAAGCCACTTTCTAATAAGAAGGAACTGCAAAGATTCCTTGGACATGTTAATTATATTAGGAGGTTCATGACCAATTTAGCTGGGAAGACTAAAAAGTTTTCACCTCTATTGAGATTGAAACATGACAGAAATGAGCAAAAAGTTTTTTAAAATACATATATACATATATACATATAAGAATATACATATAGGAAATGATCACGTGAAAACCACTCCTTATGCTGAAAACTGAAAACTGCAACATAAAATGAGCAAAAAGTTTCTAAAAATGAGCAAAGAGTTCTTAAAATGAGCAAACATATAAAATGAGCAAAAAACATAAAATGAGCAAAAGTTTCTTAAAATGAGCAAACATAAAATGAACAAAAGTTTATAAAATGAGCAAAAACTTCGTAAAATGAGCGAAAGTTTGCTAAAATGAGCAGAGGTTTCTTAAAATGAGCAAAAACATAAAATGAGAAGAAAACATAAAATGAGCAAAAATCTGCAAAATGAACAGAAATGTCGATTTTCAGTTTTGAGCTGAAAGTTAGTTTTTAGTGGATCATATATATATATATATATATATATATATATACATATATATATATATATACATATATATATATACATATATATATATACATATATACATATATATATATACATATATACATATACATATATATATACATATACATATATATATATACATATACATATATATATATACATATACATATATATATATATAATATAATAATATATATTATATATATAATATATATATTAATATATATATAAAAGAGATTGTTCTCTTTTGATTTGCAAATCATAGGGCAAAACCATGACATAAGAGATTTTACGACCTAATATACCTTGGAGATTTCTAAGAAATATTTTTGTTAAAGGAAATACAAAAGGCATAAAGATTTATAGAATGATGGATGAGTCATCTTCAAGAGATTTAGTAAAATACAATTGTGCTTGCCAAATATGGCATGATTTCATGATCCATGATGTGGATCTTTATTGGTGATTTCAAAATTAACTAGTAGGATCACGTCTTAAACAAACTTTGTTGATGTATTTCACAATGGCTAGAAAGAAGGGTGAGTGATTACATGAAATATTGTTCTTCTCAACCAAATTTAGGCATCTAGAGAAATATATGTCGACCACCTTAGAACAATGGAAGAAGTTACTTTCAAAATATTGCTGGATGATATTGGCTATAACCATTGAAGGTCTATCTCTGCTAATAATTTGTGGGTTCTCAGCACATCATCTCACAAATTAGGAGGGCAACTTGTTACTACCATTTTTAGATGTTGAATAAACGTGTATTATGGTACATGGTATTAGGTCTCAAAAGGTTTAATGTTTATTTAAATATAAAGGCCCAATTATATTGCAAAGCTCATGAAAGAAAGTCAACAAAAGTCAAGGATTAACTAAGGTCTAGCGTAGCCTTAGCCTAGCTTAGCTAACCCCCTTCTAGGGTTATAGTTTAGTTCTTAGACTGAGAACATGTACTAGTGACGAGTTTGTTCATTCTCCAATTTAAGCAAGAACTCATGAAGGTAATAATCTTTGCTTTTCCCCTTTAATTGTCCAGCCTGGATTATCCTCATATGTATTATAAAACTTATTCTAAAAGTTTGTGATGTGAATGGGAATATCTGGATCTAATTAACAGATTAAATATTGCATCTTGTTCTATCTAATGTTGTTCGCCTGAATTTCTTAGGTGTTGTAGTTTAACCAATAAGATTTCAAAAAAGTACGTTAGCAAGGTTATAAAAGATTAAGACTTTTATGACATTCAAGATCAAACTATTCAGTGTGCATTACCTTGTGTACAAAGTCAACCAACTGATTTTGCACTAACAATAATTAAGATTTTCATTTATGGTTTTCCCATTTATATTTCCAGTTAGTATTTCTTTGCAGCTTAGGCCAGACTATATTTCTATATACCCATTTACTATAAAAACAATAAGAAACGAAGAGCTTATTTAGGGAAATTATATAAACAGTGTTAATTTTTCCTTTATTTTTATAGTCATGTACTATAACTAAAAGTAGAGTTCTTCCCCAACCCTTCAACACAAAAACACAAGGTTTACACACACAAGAAGTAACTATCAAAGGCTCTACATCGCCGAGTGATGATGCATACGAGGTCCTTTCCAACCACATAAATATTTACCATACGCCCTCGATTGTTGCTTCTTTTTGCTTCTGCCGTTCATCAAGGGTGTCGTGGGTGCAGATCTCACAACAGGGGCCACACGATGGGCAAGGAACTGGCTCTGCAGCGTCCTGTTGTTGTCAAGGTCGCAGCGCTTGTCAAGCCATGCCACAATGTCGCTAAAAACAAGCTCAACATTGTCATCAGGCTCTCCGGATGTCAAAGCGTGCCACATTCCTGGGTACAGTTTGATGGTCTTGTCTATGCTACTGGCTTGCTCATACAGTGCTCTGCTCACTTCTGGGTCTGTCACTATGTCTGCCTCCCCATGCAGTACAAAGAATGGCACGGTTATCTGTAACCACCACCAACTGTGTTACTATGGTCTTTTTTTCTTCATTAAATTAAATGCTTTCACAAAGGCAAAAAATCGTTGCCATATGCTTGAGGATCCCATGAATAACAGACAACTGAAGATGAATGCAGAAACATAAACTGAAGTGTAAAACATGTCTAAGGTAGGAGAATATCAACCTCACTTAAGCTGTCCTCGAGGCTGATGCTCGTTCTCAGCATTTCCAGAGCTGTTTTCAACCTGGGTTTCTCTTGATATATGAGCTTGTTACTCCTAACCTACAAAAAAGGCAACAAAGAAATTGTGAGAAAGATTGCAGAGAAGATGAAGACGTATAGAATATACTTCCCAAGTAGCAAGTAATACTAATTGGGAAGTAATAGATGACGCATACTATGTATTCGAAGCTAACCTCTTCGCGCTTGATAGGGTCTTTGAATGCCGAATCAATAACATCTTTCGAGGGAACTATCTTCCATTTGGGTATAATCTCCTCCACTTTTGTCAAGATATCAATAACAACGGGGTGAGGCTTCACCTTTTCCGATATCTAGCAATTAATGCAATGTCAATCACCAACATATACTAAATCACCCTTCTCACACTCCACTAGGAGTGAGTAACTAACAACACTCCCCCCCCCCCCCAAAACACCCCTTCCCAACCATAAAAAAAATAAACTCAATCTTGAAATCCTTACATTTCTGTTGGCAAATGCTAATGTGATGTTACAGTTCAATTAAAAATATAGTTGGGAACTCTTACTGAATCTCTCATTAAACAAAAGCCATTCAAGAAAGTGTGGCCTAATTATTTTTTTTTTTTTTTCAAGTCTATACTATGTTTATTCTACAACCAGGTACTTTTTATTGTGTGATAAATCAATATAAGCATGACCAGATTAGGGTTTGTTCACCTCACCTAAACTTTTTAAACTTAATTGAACCTAATTGACCCTGATTATACCTTATGTTTACACTTGATTAGACCTGATCAACCCGAAACTTAATATTTTAAGATGACGAGAATGGTACAAGAAGCGATTGTACATTATTATTTAGGGTGTTAAGTTAAAGCTGAACCCAGAGTTCATCAATGATATGAATTAATCATCCATGCCAATCAAGCATTTTTTTTTTACCTTACACATGGGTGCAACAAGGACTGCACCGTGCCAAAAGGCGGGGTCCTTTTTGTGGAGTAGCAACGCAACAGCTCCTCCCATTGACTCTCCATATAAAAATCTCCGTTTATGCCTATACTCATCCTGCTCTGTGAACCATTGATACTGATTAAATACATTGTGTGAACATTAACTTGAGCATGGGATCAGCAGCATAAAAGATTGGTAAACCTACCAGAAACTGACTTGAAAAAGTCATAACAGTCATTCACAACATTGTCAAACTTCTTAATATAACAGCGGGCTCCCTTCGACCTTCCATGCCCCTCATAATCCATACCAATCACTGCATAGCCAGCACATGCGAGCTTGATACCACATCCTAGAAACACCAAATTACACAAACTTTAACTACCACCATTCCAAAATTAATATATTTATATGGTCTAAAATGATATTTTGTCAAAAAATCATTTTGTCAAAATTGTAGAACATATCTTAACATATTTACATCCTCAATAGGACAATAGCAAAAGTAAAGGTTAATATGGCACAAGGAGGTCTAAATACCTTGTTGGGGGTCTAATGAATCAAGACTTGGTTGTTAGCCAACTTAAATAAAACAGCTATATGCAATGAAATGGGGGATAAATACTATGTAAGCAATGATTTCACAACTGAGGAATGTCATTCTTCAACCAGCTAAGTGCATTTTCAGCAAAAAGAACATTCCGCTGATACTTAGAAGGATATCGCCAAGCAAAAAATACATAAAAGGACGGAGGCACACAATAACTGAAGAGAGAACCAAGTCAAATGCCTTCTTATATGAAACAAACAAATATCGAGAAATGAAAAAGGTAAAAAAAATGACAGTGCATTAATGAAAATTCCCAAATTCGCAAAGCAATGTCTTCTGATACAATAGTTTCTGCTCCGATATTTTCAAGTTTTCCACTTTGCTTCATGACTATGATTGTTAGGAGGAAAAAAACAAATGAAATGGAGTGTGAGTTCAAAGATTTTCTAGAAAGGCTTTCCTCATTTAATCAGTCTTTTAATTATCACACCAAACTCTAAGATAGCATCAAATGCAACCTATCTCTTGTGTGGATCATGACACAGCTCAACTACTAAAGATAATATGATGTTAAAGAAGTTAAGTTTGGTAGTTGGGAAAAGTTATATCAGGAAAAATTAAATCAGTTGACCACTAAATGAAAAATACAGTACCCAGTTCCATTATGTGATTGAAAAAGGTTTACAGACATTTTGAGACGTAATTGATAGTT
This sequence comes from Beta vulgaris subsp. vulgaris, assembly GCF_026745355.1. NCBI lineage: Eukaryota > Viridiplantae > Streptophyta > Magnoliopsida > Caryophyllales > Amaranthaceae > Beta > Beta vulgaris. Next base: position 27,856,371 of record NC_079208.1, read on the forward strand.
CCTCCGTTCTTGAATAATTGCAACATGTAGTGGTTCCACATTTTTAAGGAGATGAGAGAGACAGATAGAAACGGAAAAGGGACCCATGTGATAAGGAAAGAGATACTTAGAAAAAATAGTCAAATTAAGTAATGTTGCAATTAAGATGAAACTTCTAAATAAGGGAAAATGTTGCAATAATAAAAGAACGGAGGAAGTATTAATTTACATGTTCGTCTTTTCCAAGGTGAGGAAACATAGATAAATGTTAAGGACAAACCTGTAGTTATGGAAGATGGAAGAAAGAGTGGACATTACAACTTCTTCATCCCCGGAAATAACTTCCCGAACATAGTTAGCAGTTTAGCACAGAACACTAAGCAGGACTAAAAACTATGGATGTCATCAGACGATTTCAGTAGCGTTTAGCAACGCGTCATATTCAAAAGAACTTGTGGCTAGGATGAGCTGATGAGGGATGCTGACTTAGTGACATACTGATATAAATGTATAGCTCAAACCAATCTAAGTTCCCAATAATGATAGAGTACTAATCCCTCTATCATTAGATAGAGTTCTCATTTTTTTTCATTCATGTCTGTTCCAAATAGATTTCTCATTTTCTTATTTGATACGGATCCACCATTTAAAATATCATCCATCTTTCATTTTTTTAATATATTACTTACTCCCTATAAACAAGATGACTTTATAAGTGGCCCACATTATCTCTTCTCAATAAACAATTCATAAATATTATACCAACTTCAATCCTTAATTAGACACTTATGATTTTTCTTTATACCTATGTCCAAAAGAAATGAGAACACTATTTAAGGACGAAGAGAGTATATGGCATCACAAGCTTCTTTCTTGTTGTGGTCAAATTTTCACCATTCTATACCTGGCACATTTAAGCAATCGCAGAAAGACTGAATATTACTCCCTCTGTCCCAATTTAGTTGCTACATTTGCTTTATTACAGTTTACGAGATGCAACTTCAAACACCAATATCTTGAGTTACATATATGAAAAAATTAGAAAAATTATATGTTTGGAAAATACAAATTGGGACGAATCAAACAAGATCCAACATGACTATGTTTTTTCTTATGTATATGGAGTAAAAGATAGTCAAAGTTATGACGTGAATAGTGCCTACGGTCAAAATGTAGCAACTAAATTGGAACGGAGGGAGTACAAACGAGGGACATCATTGGAAATCCTAGTCTTATACTTCAAAATCTTTACCAACTAAGAGTATGTTCCCTTAACAAAACTTATTTCACATAAACAGATAAACATGATTATATAGGTTCCCATGGAGGCTACCCAAGATTAATTTGCAACTACAAAGTTCAAAATTAAGTGACGGGAACACCCTTTTATATGATCATTTCTCATGTTCTTCTTCCAAACTACCCCCAAAATTAGAATAGAAAAACTCCAAAATACCCTTGTACTATATGTTAGGAACATCAAATGTCCCACAATACATTTACGACATGGATCTATCCTCCCTCACCGAACCAGTGGACATCTTTAATTTCTTTAAGATGAGAGATATAAAACAAATAAATAAAGTTGCAATATTATAACAACCACCCACTTACTTTTTCAATGGCTAACATTACTAAATCTCATATGAAAATCAGTGTATAACAGCGTTATCTTTGAAATTATTATTTTTATATAGAAAAAAAAGAAGGAAAGAAGTAGTCTATGGAATTACAACGGTGGTTGAAGAAAAAGCCATCCATGCTGAGGTCAAGACAGACAGGCAAACCCAATGACAGATATTGAAGGAGCAACTGTGCAAATCATATCTTAATGAAGCATTGTAGCTTAAGGACTTGCTAGCTACAGCAAGTATGTTGGGGACCAAGAAAATAAAGAAAACCAAAAATAGAGTTTTAATTGAACTGAATGAAACATGGAGCTGTATAAAGTAAAGTGTGCATTAATTACCTCTCATGAAACTGCTGCATTCCATGCCATATCCTGCAAAAAACCATTAATTCAACCAGTAAAATCATTATGCAATTCAGAGGAACTTAATGAAAAATATGGTTTTCATATATGCAGTGTAACGGGCAGATAATAAGCATTAACATTCTTTGAGAAGGTTTGCACCAAAAAAAAAGAAAAAAAATCCACTCAAAAAAAATTAAGAAGAAAGCATTAATTTAGGAATTTAGGAAAAAATCATGTCGTCCATTAGCGTTACTAATGCTTAGTTATTGCTTAATATTTTCACATAGAACATTTTTTTTAGTATATCAATTAGTTGCACCAGAAAAATAAAGGTTAAGTTACCATGGCAGAGGAAAACAAGAGCTTTACAAGGAGAAAGAGGCAACCATCTGCAAGAAAAAAGCTGGACATCTCTTGAATTCCTGATGTATTCCTGCAGCATGATCAAACACCACTACATTTAAATTATAGACATAACAAACCTCTGAAAATACAAAATCAAGCAAAACCAAAAGTTAATCAGAGCTCAAAGACTCTGAAATATATATGTCAAAAATTATAAAAAAGAATCACCTCCTGGTATTCAAATTCCATAGTTTGGAAGACCCAATAAGAGGTCAAAGATCATGCAACTAGAAGATAAATATACTATATATCATCACCTGATTTACACCTTTAACATATAAAGTAAGCAGATGAGAGTAGAGGGAAAAGATAGGAATTTTATAGGTGACGCGAAAATTGTATGGTTGATGAAATATGAAACGAAAAGACAAGAGAATTTTGTTGTGGGAATGAAAAGGAGGAAAGACTTTAGACTTATAGAGAATCTAGATGGTGTAGTGTTGTAATAGAAAGAAAGAACCAAATATAGTGAGATAAGGTAAGGTAAGGTAAGGCAAGGCGAGGTGAGGTGAGGTGCGCACGCATAATAATATAATATCACAGGGCACACCCGCCCAATGCCCATACCTTACCCTTTTCTCCTATCCTCCTCATTGACAGATTTTCCCATATGCCTTTACCCTATATTTGTAACAAGAGTAGGACCTACTTAAATATATATGATACCAAACTCGAATCGGAACCTGAATCAGAAGCGGTTGGAATTCGGAACTAAAGCGCCCGAATTAGACGAATTTAAGGAATGCAAACCAAAATTAGAACTGTTGGGTACTAGATTCGGCACACAATCAATTTGATAGTTCATACTATATAATCAATCCCCTATGTAAATGACAACTATCTTTTTTTTAAGAAGGACAAAGGATCATGATTATCTTTTTGAACAGTCAACAACTCTATCATTTTATTGATTTT